>NC_057694.1:7483517-7513517 GCF_014466175.1 Vespula pensylvanica
ACTCTGAATTTACTTTATATTTATATTACTAATTTTAATTAATAACAAATAAACATACCGCTTCCTTTCGATTTTAATAAGCACCATTTATGCTAATTAGATCCGTGTATTTAAACGTTGAAACGTTTGCAATGAAATAAACATTACATTGAAACTAATCGAGCAATTTCTTTGAAAATTAGATTAAATTTGATTCAACCAATTCGTTTCCGTGTAACCATAGTTTGAAAAAGTTTATATTACGTATGCGGGAATATACGTATAGATACGCTTTGAAAATGTCATGATTCGTATATAACTTCAAACAAAATCGAAGAATTCCATTTCTATCAAAAGTTGTAACGAGCTTTTCGCGATGGTGATTGCATAAGACAGTCCCGCGACGATCGTACTGAAAGAAGAACGAGACAAAAAAGGAGAAAAAAAAAGGCGAACAGAAAAAAGAAAAGAGAAAACAAGGTCGTTTTCGTCTTTTTTTTCTCTCTTCTATTTTCTTTTTATCACTTCTATCCGATTTATCACACTTTTGACGCTAACAAAGGAACCATCGAATCGTTCCCTTAAAAAAATCTGTTTGATCTCTGTTAACAAATTAACACGATGTCCTACATTTAATTCGACTTCATTTTGCAGTATAAAAATTCTTGCGAACGAATAGAAAAAGAGACAAAGAGAGAAAGAAAGAGAGAGAACGAGAGTCTATTTATGAGTACGGTCGTCGTTTTTGCGAAACAAAAATGAATCCGAAAGCGTGTAGTCGAAAGAGAGAGATAGAGAGATAGAGAGAGAGAGAGAGAGGGAGAGAGAGAGAGCGTGCACGACGCAATAAATTTTCGCGGCGTATGAGGCACCGCTTAAGCACGAGAACTCGGCATTATATATCGTGGAAGTCGTTTATCGGGCCGCACCGAAGACAATGGGAACGCGGAAATTATTTATCGTAGAATAATTAACCTCGCGCCTAATACGAGCCACCACCATACCGGCATTCTTGCTTCCTACTAGATAGCTTTGTATATACGTATATGTACTATACGATATACAAATATATATGTATACATATATATATATATATGTGTGGACATACACATATATATGTGTGTGTATATATATAGAGTAACTGAATGCGACGACAACGCGCGATAAAGCGGATTTCAAATTAGAGGAGCAAACTCGGCTGATGGTGTATGGTCTGTGTTACACTGTCTCTTTCTCTCTCTCTCTCCCTCTCTCTCTCTCTCTCTCTATCTTTCTATCTCTATCTCTATCTCTATCTCCCTCTCTCTCTCTCTCTCTCTCACCCTCTCTCTCTTCCTCTCTTATCGTCTATTAAACGAGGCTAAGCGCATGGCGCTTAATCGTCCGTCGTATATTTTTCGTTTAGGAGAAAACTGTTAACGGTAGGAAAGGGTAGGGGAAAAGTGAGTGTAAAAAAAGAAGAATAAGAAGAGGAAGAAGGAAGAGTGTAAGGGATAATAAGAAGCACGACGATAAACCATCCTTACTTCTCTCTTTCTCTCTCTCTCTCTCTCTTTTATATTTTCCTTTTTCTAGCTTTCTTTATTTTATTTTACTTTTTATTTATTTATTTTTTTTTTATCGTACTTTAGCAGCACTGCCGCGTTCATTAACAATAACATCTGCGAGAGTGGACGAGAATTTTCCAACGTCGTAGATATCCTTCTTACGCATTACGCTCGACTACAGGGAATTTAGGATTCACAATAGGCTATGAAGGACTAAGCAAGCTTTTATACCAACGCAGAAGCAGAAACAGCAGCAGCAGCAACAGCGGCAGTAGCAGCAGAAAGAACGATAAAACAAAACGTTCGTAAACGTTTGCGGATCGGGACGGAAAAATTCTACGTATCCGTATATGTACTTCCGAGTGGTACTCAACTTTTAATAACAACTAATGTACTATTCCTTTCTCTCTTTCTCTTTTACTATTTTCCCGTTTAAACGTACGTTTGCTTTTTCCCTTTGAATTCTCACTCTTCTTTCATCTTTTTATCGATAATTAACGATATAAAGATATAGAGATTCTCTACGTTCGAATAATATAACGAATTAGAGAAAACGACGAGGTAAAATGGATAAAATTGTACGAATAAATGTCAATTTTGTTATTTGCGAAAACGCATTATACCTTTATACTAAACACATTTTTACTTTTTACTCGCTCAAGTCTGGTGAATTATCAGAACTTAAGGTGACAATAAAGAGTCTCTCGAATAAAAATGTCCGTGTAAAAGGTATCGCTTTCGAGTTCGCTTTGGAAAACTCACGAGCACCTTCATCGTTGTCGTCGTCGTCGTCTTTCGTTCTCCTCCTCGAGAAAAGTCGTGGCTGATTCCGACATTATGCAAACGAGGTGCGACAAGGAAACTTAGTATTTCTATCCTCATTCCAACGTAATTTTTCTCCGAACTACATTTCCGTCTACAAGACGAAGCTAAGGACGAAGTTGAACGAGTAGGTGGGGTTATAAGAGGAAGAGGAGGAGAAAGAGGAAGAAGAAGAAGAAGAAGAAGAAGAAGAAGAAGAATCAAAGTTAAGTGTCTCGTCCTTTACATTCGAGCCACTTTACGTATACAAAGTGTATAACGGAATCCAAAACGCAAGACGTAGAACGTTGTGTCTCGGTTAAACGTTTAAACCTTGAAAGGCCAACTCACTTTCTCTCTCTCTCTCTCTCTCTCTCTCTTTATATATATATATATATATATATATATATATATATATATATGTCTGATCTAAGAGAAGCGAATAGTCAGTCAGCTTGAAACGATAACGTTCTTCTCATCGAGAAACGATATCTAATATCATAGGAATTCAAAGCAGCCATGGATCGATTCGATTTCGGCATCGAAATCGGTCCCGGATGTCCCAAAAATGTTCTTGCTTCATTCTCTCGAATCATTCTTGAGCTCTCCTGCGCCCTGAGACATCTACCTGGACGTAAAGCGAACTATGAATAATTTCATTGGAATTTCAGGACGTTCTTGACGTTCCCGTATCGTATGATATTAGATTGAAAAATCCATGAAAAGAAAAAGAAAAAAAAGAAAAGGGAAAAGAAAAAGGTAGAAAAGGAAGAAACACGACGAAAAAAAAAAAAGAAAGAAATAAATAAATAACGAGTAAGTAAATGAACTTGGCTTGTCACTGTACAAGACACTCAATTCAGAAGATAAATATAGTCATTGGAGAAACGGGATATGGAAAGAGGACAGCTTTTAAAAATTTCGTACCTACTTTCTCGCATTTAATCCTTAAATACTGTCTCGACTGAAATATCAGCCGGTAATAGCCAAGCTTCGTGTTACTACTTTCTCTCATTCTCTCTCATTTTCTCTTATTTTCTCTCTCTCTCTCTCTCTCTCTCTCTCTCTCTCTCTCTTTCTCTCTCTTTTTCTCTCTCCTTCATCCATTTTTTGTTCTCGTTTCTTTTTTTTCTAACAATACATCGCACCTCGATATCAATGGTAATTAGTAATCGTGGCAACTATTATACTTACCTAGACAGAAAATAATCAATACGTACTCCACGTGTACGTGTTTAATATCGGCGAGAGAGAAATTGCAGGATTTTATGAAAAATCTATCGACACGTAACCGGTAGTCTATCGAAGAAAGGCGACAGAGATTTATCGCGTGAAGAATCGTAATCGCGAATAAAATATCGTTTTAAATCGTTCGCTCGATCGAGAAATTATTAGAGACGTAGGTACGTACATAGATAGGTAAATAGATAGGTAGATAGATAGGTAGATAGATAGATAGGTAGATAGATAGATAGATAGATAGATAGATAGATAGATAGATAGATAGATAGATAGATAGATAGATAGATAGATTGATAGATAGATAGATAGATAGGTAGGTAGGTAGGTAGGTAGGTAGGTAGGTAGGTAGGTAGGTAGGTAGGTAGGTAGGTAGGTAGGTAGGTAGGTAGGTAGGTAGGTAGGTAGGTAGGAAGGAAGGAAGGAAGATAGGTAGGTAGGTAGGTAGGTAGGTAGGTAGGTAGGTATATGTAAATCGTTGCTTGTATACAGATCGCGCATAAATCATATATCCTGCATCGCATTATGCTTAAATCGTAAATCACTATACTCCGATCTCACGCCCCCTTTTATTCCCTCGCCATCAGATTCAAACCCACTCACTCAACCCCCTTTCTCTCTCTCTCTCTCTCTCTATATATATATATATATATATATATATATATATATATATATATATATATCTTTTTTTTCTATGAAAACGAAACGAGAAATAGATTCGGCGAATTAAAATATCGACGACAATTCAGAAAAATATGATCAATTTTATAACGACTTTAGGTAACAAGAAGAGGAGAAAGAAATACGATTGGAAATAACCATAGGATCGTTATAATCCGAGTAAGAAAGTTGTTCGACATTCATCGTAATGATATAACATCGTCAACGAAATAACTGTGTGGAAACATCACGAAACATCGTTCAACTCTCTTACTCTCTCTTCCTCTCCCTCTCTCTCTCTCTCTCTCTCTCTCTCTCTCTCTCTCTCTCTCTCTCTCTCTCTCTCTCTCTTTCGGGATCGATCGCTCGACGAGGTTACGCTTCTCGGTACGACGAAGGCTGCGATATTTCGAAGCTGCGAGAGGAGATGCATCCGGCATAAAATATATGCGTTTCCTGAAAGACGCGCGAATACGTGCAGAGTTTCGTGTATCGGGAAACCACGAGAATTTACTCATACGAACAAACTTATGTATCTGTGAATGTATAATATATATATATATATATATATATATATATATATATATATGTTTATATCCCTGTCTCTCTTTCTCACAGTTGTCAGAACGATCGAAAAATCTTGGAAGCCTTAGCTGTCCGCAACGAAGTCCGGTTGCGGGCTCATACCACATCTATATAGCAAACACTTTGGCTAAAATTCCGGAACATTCTCTTCGGACGTGTCCGTGCCGAAACTATCGAATTAATGGTGTGTGTAGAACGCTCAGGAGAAACGGTATTTCCCGTTGACGATGCCGAAGCCACACCAACTGTCCGCTGCAATTCCATCGAACGTAGAACCTCCCTGTTCTGGTCTCTCGTAGTTACCTCTTCTATTATATTTCTTTCGTCGCCGATGCCGACTCTGATCCTATATTATCTTCGAGATAATTATTTCAAACACTCTTGACGATCGAATATTCTGTTTTCTTTTTTACGTCTCTAATTCGACCAAACTAAAACATATTTTATCGAACGGATTAAATAATGCAATTAAAAGTTCAGAGGAATGTACGAAAAGGAGTTTGTTAATCAAGAGTATTCTTTACTTTTTTGTTTTCTTTTTTAAATTCGATCGAACTAAAAAATGTTTCTACATCGAATGAGTTAAATAATGTAACCAAGATTTCAGAGAGTATACGGAAAAGAGTTTATTAACCAAGCATATTCTATTGTTTCAGAAGAGTTCACGAAAGGAGGAATCTCCCCAACGACATCACCGAAGCGTTCGACCCTACTCATCGAGGGTGAGTTATTAATCTCGTATCCCGGTGTCTAAAGGTTCTCTCTAAAGTGCTCTTGCCATTGAATCGAAATCGATCCAGCGTGGTTATTATTACACCCGTAGGATGGAAGCGAAAGGGAAAGCCGTTCTTATTTATTTCAGTGTCATTAACGCGCGATCGTTCGACCGAAAACGATCGGAGTGAAAGTAGAAGAACTTTCGTCGACGTACGGAAATTCTAATTAATAATTATACGAGCTAGTTACTCGTAAATATTAAATGAGAATCAAACTACAAAAATGTCAAGATCTAATTGAAATTTAAATCAATGGTTTCATCATCAATTTCACCGTGAACGTTAAATAAGACGTTCTATATAACATTTTCGACGTTTTATAACATTCATAAAGCGAGAATGGATTAATTTGACGAAATTCTACGAGAAAGTAAAAGGAGGAGCGTTCTCTTGGAGTATAACGCACCAATAAGGTAGCTCGATGAAGGGCTCAGGGAGAAGGCCGATAAGGGAGCCAGTCCGCGCCTTAGGGTGCGTTCGTCGAGAAGACGTAGAGAGAGGTAGAGAGAGAGAGAGGTAGAGCTAGAGGTAGAAAGAGAAAGAGAGAGAGAGAGAGAGAGAGAGAAAGAGAAAGAGCTCTTAGCCGGTCCCGCTAATTATTTCGTTCGTGAGCTCCCTACCGATGACGTCAGCTTTCGACTATCCCGTCTAAAAACAGCCTTCGTCGACAAGCAACGCCTTCGCCTTTCCTGCTGCCTCGGTCGTACTCTCTGATCCCTTGCCTGCGTTGTCTTCGGCCTAATGGCCATACACATTGAATATTTTATCTCCGTCTTTCCTTTCATTCATCTCGAGAGAGAGAGAGAGAGAGAGAGAGAGAGAGAGAGAGAGAGAGAGAGAGAGAGAGAGAGAGAAAGAGAGGAGAGACAGAGAGAGACAGACCAACCGCGACGACGACGCTGAATAGTGGTTGGTCAACGAAATCTTCTTTTGTTCTTTCACGATGTGTCAGATTTTTCTTTTTACATCTGGCGTCAAAATGAAAAGGCCTTTAGAAACTAAAAATGTCGCTTCTAACTTCGGTTAATCTCTTTCCTCTCTCCTACGTTGATTGATTATCAACATAATTAATCAGCTAATATAGTCTTTGGACGTTCATCCTGTTGTAATTTTTTTCTTCTCTCTCTCTCTCTCTCTCTCTCTCTCTCTCTCTCTCTCTCTCTCTCTCTCTCTTTTTCTTTTCGTTTCCTTTTCTTTTCTTTTTCTTTCCCTTAGAACGGTGTCTATAAAATCTACATCGCGTACAATTTGCCAGGTAAAGTAGACTCTAACCGAATCTAAAAGTTCAAATTCCATGAACGCGAACCAGATATAGGTATACCCATAGCGAAGAAACCTATAGACGACAATGCAGGAACGCCTTGTGGAAATGGCGGGCGATAAAAGTCTCGTTTACCGCACGATTCGTTTGAATTTTAAGGAGGCGCGATAACGCGATCGATCGGTCTCACTCGGCCGTAGGTTCCTCTTTGTAAACGCGCTTACGCGTATTCTTCAATCGCAGTTTAACTCAAACCAACCGAGTCATCCTTTTTCGAAGCCTTTCTGTTCGCTGCTACCGTCGACAGCCGTTTACAGTCGCGTTACAGATAACGCGTTGGTGATAAATTCGAACGTTGCTTGGTAAAGTTGTTACGTTGATGGAAAAACCGAAAAGTAAAGTGAGAGAGAGGTAAAGAGGGAAAGATTGAAAGAGAGAAAGCTCGTTAAAACCAGATCCTACTACTCAAAGTAACTTTCGATTTATCTCCAATGAAAATTCATACGTTATGAAAATATACAAAAGCTCTTTTGATATTTTCTCTTTTATTATTATATTCATAAAATTTACGGATAGGGTATTACAACGAAACAAAAGAAACACTATTCGTAAGGTTTTCGTATTGAAAATCTCTTTTGTAAAATTTCATTAAATACATACTATGGAATTCTCTCGGATTATTCAAACCCTACATAATTTATACAATCTGAAAACTGAAAACTATTAATTATTGAGAGAGTAATATTATACTAATAAAAGCATCAATATTATATATGTTATTACAGAATATTAATATTTGTTAACAAAATAGCACCAGTAATTTATTCGGCTAGAAATAGATAAGGCATTGAAGAATACTTACACTCACACACACACACACACACACATGCATACATACATACATACGCGAACGTGCCAGAGATAGGATTAGAAATGTTATCGCAAAAATTGGAAAAGACGTAAGAGAGAATAGTAAAGTTGCGACGGATTCGTTGAAAGTCGAGTATCCTCGGTCGACACGTCGGATATCTTGAAAATCTTCATCGTTGTATAGGGCGTGGTGGCGGGTTGGAGTTCGGCTGAGTGAGCCACCCACAGCAGCGCCCACAACCGGCACTGGCAACAGGGACGCGCGCTCGACTATCGCGCGCTACGACGAGGTCGTTCGCCAAAGCACGAGCCACCTCTAGAGTGGATTCGCCCTTTCTCCCTTTCCCCTTTGCCTCGCCCCCTCTTTCTCTCGCATACACCCTAGAGAACCTCCCTTCCCGTATTCACGCGCACGAACACAGCTTCGGGGATCCACGTCAGAGACCACACATTCTGATTAGTGGCAAATAATAGCCGTAACAATGGGCCCACCATCGCAGCGACGGCTCGTCTGTCTGTCTGTCTGTCTCTCTCTCTCTCTCTCTCACTCTCTCATTCTCTCACTCTCTCACTCTCTCTCTCTCTCATCTACGAGCTTCTCCACGCCTATGTGCATCGGAGCGCGGGCGCGCGCGCACACATCACAGATGGCGTTCCAGCAGTAGCAATCCTTCGTGCGTGAGTATTGCACGCATACGTGCATATAGATGCACGCATATAGGTAGGTGCTTTCACGCGTGCATGTGACTTTGCGTGCTCGCATATGGGTCCCCTTTGTGAATACCGAGTATGAGAGACAGAGAGAGACAGAGAGAGAGAGAGAGAGAGAGAGAGAGAGAGAGAGAGAGAGAGAGAGAGAGAGAGAAAGCCTTTGCGTTAACCCCAGAGACACGAGCCAATCAATCCCCGTCTGCTTTCGCCTCTACCCTCCTACGCGAGTGTTTCCCTTCGGAGAGAGAAGTACGGCCCTGGAATTTCGATGATCTTCGCGCGTTGCTGAAGACCTTTTTTCTTTCTCTTCTTTTTCTCTTTCTCTCTTACTCTCACTCGTTCAACCCTCGTAGACCCGTAGATCGTCGAGGAGAACGCTCGTTTGCCGATCGCGACTTAGGAGGATCAAGAATATATACATACATATATATATATATATGTATGTATGTATGTATATATGTATGTATGTTAAAGAAAGAGAGGGGAAGAAATATATAAGAAGGGGCGAAATCTTTCCTTTCGAGTCTTTGGATTTTGAGAGGGTGAGAACAAGGAGTAGCGACTTTCGGAAGGTTGCTTTTATTAGGCGCCAAGGAAGGAAGGGCCGAAGGGTGCGAAACGAGACGAGACGAGACGAGACCAGACCAGACCAGACGAGACGAGACGAGACGGTCTACTCCTACTCCTTGTGGTAGATACTTAACGACGAGCGTGAAAATGTCCTGGCCCGTCGCGATAACTTTTTCTTTTCAAAGAACTCGAGTATTTTTTTTTTTTTTATTTTATCTTCAAACAAAATAAATCCCTGTCTTGCTCGAACGTCCCATCAAAGTTTGTCATGGTAAATTGTTTCGATTAAGCTACTCTGACATCGTTAATATCTATTTAATCGTTCTTTATTCGATACCTATATAATTTTATTTATTTAATTTTTCTCTTCTTTTCTCGACTTTCTTTATTAATCTTTTATATTCGTTCTTCGCATCGATAATTATTATTTTGTTTTATTTCGAGAATAATTATACCTACTTAGCTACCTACCTACCTACCTACCTACCTACCTACCTACCTATCTTAAGTATCGTTGATCAGAGTAAAAGGAGTGAAATATCAAAGTTCGTTCGATGTCACTCACCGAAAAGCATTAACGCCGTCCCGGTTTTAATTTTTCAACGAACCATGACTAACGATCTCAACCGTATCTCCGTCAACGTCGTCTCTACGTAAGTACGTACTTCGAACGTCGAAAATTTCGCATGGAATATAAAATATATATCTGGATAGATTCAACAACTCTCTTTCGGAATGTCAAGGTCGAGGTCTAAAAGATAAGAAACGTATTTCTATCCGAGATTCTGCCGAATAACAGAAGCTTTCCATATTTAACTCGAAGTAAGGGATGAAAGAAAAGGAAAAGGAAGGGTGCAAATGATGAGAGACAGAGAGAAAGAGAATAAAAAGGAAGGAAAGCTAGTTCGGTAGTCGAATCGAGGTTAAATCCACGATCCAAGGTTAAGGTTAATGGTCGAAACGAATAGAGGGATTTTCGAAGGGGAAAACGGTCTTTCCAATTAGGAACAAACGGAGGAGAGATAGATAGAATAGGAAGAAGAAAAAACGAAGAGAGATAGAGAGAGAGAGAGAGAGAGAGAACAAAAGGCGGTAAAAAGAAAGAATAAAAGGCGACAAGCTCGTCTTTATCTAATCTCGTTCTCGAACGTGAGTAAAAGGAGAAAGAGGAAAAGCAAAAGAGTTTTCTGTTACTTTTGTGGCGAGTCTTTTGCCTCTTCGACTACATGTTTTTATTTTCTCTCTCTCTCTCTCTCTCTCTCTCTCTCTCTCTCTCTCTCTCTCTCTCTCTTCGTTTTTCCAAAAAGAGAACAACGATCGAAATTACGGTCATTTTCTCTGTGACCGCACAGCTGCCTTATTGTACGTATGTACGTACATATGTATGTACGTACATATGTATGTACGTATGTATGTATATGGAATAATACGCGAAAAAGAAAGAAAGAGAAAAAGTTGAGGGAACGGAAAAGGATGAGTAGTTAGTTGTGTGCGAGGTTCAGTTTGTGCCATGCACTTCGTTAAACGTCACGTGTACTTCTTCTCTACACGTCACTCCGTCCTCTCCGTCCCATACTGCTCTCGAGACTCAAACGCAGCTGGAGGGCGATAAGGTGCACGACCTTATTAAGATCGTTGAATTCTCTATCGTTTCGTTCACGAAACACGCTACTCGTCTTATACCCAACTAATCGCCATGTAAGACGATTTTTTAAGACGATACACTTCCTTTTTTCGTGTTTTAACGTTACGTCAGATTTTTTTTTTTTTTTTATACATATCACGTACTTGATACATACAAATATATCTTTGTAGCTATATAATACGAACTTACTTACATATCCAACTATCTATAGTGAAACTTCGTATACCGTTTCATAATATGAGGTAGATATACACAGATATATACGTGTTTCCGCAAGAGTTCGATTAATTTTTAAACAGCAAATTGCGTATCTTGCGTTAATCGATGCGTTCTACGGAAATGTTTACCGTACCGAACACATTCGTGCTTGTTACATAGGAACAAGCGCTGTTTGGAATAATCGATATTATTGTTATTTGCTCTTCCGTTAATCGATCGCTTAGTTAATCGCTGCTAGCATAATCAACGTCCGTACTAGATGTACCATGTATTGTAGTATACACCTGTAGACACCAATGTAACTATATACATATACATATACATATACATATATATATATATATATATACATATATATGTATATTTAATATATATATATATATATATGTGTGTGTGTGTGTGTGTGTGTGTGCATGCGTTAACTACATACGTCCTATTTGATATGAAATTCCGAACGTGACCTAGCAAGTAAAAGTAATGTAATAGACTTCACGAGAGAATATTTAAAAATCAAGGGGAAAGCCGGTCGAACGATAAGTATGACGGAACTTCTCTTCGTAGTCGCTCGAAACAGCCTTTTCGATAAGGCGATAATAGGAAAGACGCGAACGCTAATCCTTCAGGAAAGTTAGCAAGACCGTACTAATCGATGTTGCGAATTGGTAAAAGTTTCGATCGAGCCACTTACAGTTTCGGCTTGCTAAAGTTAGCCTCTATATGACTCCTTCTTTACCTTCTACGAACGAAACACAATAATGTGAGTAAATAATTTATTGATTAAAAGGATCGAAGAAAAGGAAATAATACTTTTCTCGTCGCGAGAAAAATTTCGATATTTTCTCGATATATTTTTCCACTCGATGGCGGACGATACGTTTTCTTCGAGAGTTCGAATGCCAACCGAGAAAGGCGATTGTATCGATGCCGTCTATCACGAGCGGATGTGAAAACGATTATCGAATCATCGATAACGCGATTTTCCTGGCCACTTCGGTGCACGTCAGCCACACGCTATCGGACTACGTGTCCTCGAAAGAATGTATATGTATGAATGTACGTATGTATCTATGTATGTACGTATACACGGTGTATATTGATATATATGAGGGAGAAAAGAGGATATAAATATGTCGAAAGAAAACGATAAAGTAGGCGACCTTGTTAATAAAATTAAGTAAATTATAGATATTATCTTATAGACAAGGAGCTTGATCTATAGATTCGCATTTAACCGATATCGATCGCGGACTTTCCTATCTCGATCTTGTATTCAACAAAATCGTTACGTTTTCTCTATCCCGATGATCACGGTTGAAAGCTTCGAAATATGATAGATTTGAAAGAGAAAAAAAAAAAAACAATTTAGAAGAGAATAAGAAATATCCTTTTGAATTTTTTCTCTTTTCTCATTTCTACCCTTCCTTGTCCTCTCTTCTTTTCTCTATTCTCGTTATTCTCGATCGATTCGATTTCACGCGAAAAGACATTAATCAAGTCGAACGAACGTTACACGCTAAAGGGCTTCGGATTCGAAGCGATGGCGATGGAAAATGTTCACCGTTAAAATCGAGCATTGGCATTGCCATCATATGCCTCGAATGCCTGAATATAAGCGAATTTTCACGGTAAAAATCATAAATACGTAATAGTCTCTCTTGGCGTTTATTAAGACGAATCGCGGCTCATTTCGTCTCGTCTCGTCTCGTCTCGTTTCGTTTTTACTCGGCCGCAAAATCGTGTCGGGCCATTAAACTTTCCTTCTTTCCTTCTTTTCTTCCTTCTTTTCTTTCTTTCTTTCTTTCTTTATTTATTTCTTCTTGTCTTTTTCCTTCTTTCTATCTCGTAGACGTGGTAGAAGCTAGTAATATCGCTGACGTGTCGTTAACGTTGCCGCCCCCGATTCAAAAGTTTTCTTTAAAAGTTCTTCGAGTGGTGTGTATACGTCCTTCCGTCCGTCTACCACCACTTGGTCACGATCGCGTGTTACCCACCTTTCTCTCCCCCCCCCCCTCTCTCTCTTTCTCTTTCTCTCTTCTATCATTGTAACGCTCTACGTAAAGAAGCCAATGCGCATTCCATGCAAAACCGTTTCCGGAAGTCGACCCTAACTCTCATGTAATTTATTTACTTCCCAACTTTTGCGCGAGCCGCGTTAACGTATATATATATATATATATATATATATATATATATATATATATAAACTATATATATAAACTATATATACATGCATGCATGTATATATATATATATATTATATATATGGATGTATATAGTTGCATACATTCGTCTTTGGTTCCGTTGGAATAATTCCAACTCTCGTCCGTCTAGACCAACTTTCACGAAAATTCTTCGACATTTTTTTTTTTTTTTTTTTTTACAAATATAAGTTGAAGGAATTTTTAATAATCGTCCTTTTTACTTTTGTTTTTTGTTTATTTCCCTTTGCTCTTTTTTCTTTTTTTTTTTTTTTTCTTTGCTTTTTTTTCCTCTAAATCTACGCAGATCTACGGAAAAGTATCTGCATGTTCGACGAATATATTCAATTAATATTAGCCCGTCAATCTGTCACGTTCAGTAAGCTACGAAACGTTCTCTAATAAATCGTACATCATTGTAACTTGGAAATCTTGTCTGTCATTCGTTCTGTATTCTGTTTTCCTCTGCCGGCGAAAGATCGTAAAGTAAATTTAACGAGAAATCCAGAACAACGGAGAGCGTCGACGTTACTAAATAATTCTTCGTTCCGTCTGGCAAACTTTGTTCTAGAATCGATTGGTCGATTCTAAAAACGTCATCTTTCTTTTATTTATTTATTTTTATTTATTTATTATTTTTATTTATTTAGCTTTTACGTTCTTTATTTTCTTTTTTCGAATAAAATCATTGAAAAAGACAAAGTGGGAGAGAATAAAAGGCGTTCGTACTATTTACAGTTAGCCGACTATTTTCTCGTATCGAGGAGTTTATGGTGATAGGAACGACGACTGTAAAAAGTCGATTGTGTTAGCGTCGATCGTCGGTACCGACATAAAAACGATTACCGAAACGTCATTAATACGATTTTCCAGTCGCACGCTTCGACGTACCTACGCTAGTACCGGTCACCTCAATCGCCTCGCTGCGTTTATTCATTGATTTTGTCACACTTCTCGAAAGAGATGGACATAAAGGGAAGGCTTTTATTCAAAACTCACACGTAACTAACCGCATACAATATATTTCAATCGCATCAATCTCGTAAACTCCGATGGAAAGTTTCGTTTCATTCTTTTTATTATTTTTCCCTCCCCTCCTATTTTCTCCTCATTATTTGCTTTATCGAAATAGTAAACAACGGCATTTTTTTGCATCCTCCGATCGAGAATATTTTAAACGCAGTCACGCACGCACACGCACATACATAGCTACGTATATAAATTAAAAAACCTTATTGAAAATAGGAACAAGAGCAAGCAGGAAACATTATAAATCTTTGATAACGAACGAACGTATGAACGAAAACATGAAAGAAGTTGTACGATACTGCGTTGCTATAAAATAACTATATCGAAGATATACATATATACATAGAAACGAAGTTACTTACATGCCTGTATATTCGTATAGGATATTTATAACATGCTTAAACAATCTCGTCCGGAGCTCATAAAATTTTCTCCTGCGACTATTCCATTCAGGTACACCCGGAAGTGTTTACGTCGGTGTGCGCTAGTTCGTTTGCTCTCGTTGAATGAAAGATCGCGAGATCGATCGATAAGTCGGTAAAGAATCCCGTAGAAATTCTCTCTCTCTCTCTCTCTCTCTCTCTCTCTCTCTTGCGTACGGGGAGCGCGCGGAGGGGAAATAATTACGTGTACGAAGAAAAGCTTCGTCGAAGAGGAAAAAAAAAGAAAAGGACGAAGCTGAAAAGTGAGGATCTGTTATGTTCGTGGTATACTTCTTTTCCTTCTACTTTTCTTTCTTTCTTTCTTTCCTTTTCCTTTCCTTTTCATTTCTTTACTTTTCTTTTCTTTTCTTTTCCACCCTTCCTCGAGCCACCCAACCCCCACCCTCTTGGTAGGATTATCACGCCAAGATATGAATGAGAATTCGAAGCGTCGGGGCTTCGTTCGTTCCCTTTCTTCTTCTTCTTCTTCTTCTTCTTCTTCTACTTCTACTTTTTAGTTTTTCTCGTTTTATCTCTTTCATTGTTTTTATCAGATATCTCGTTCGCTCGTCTCCTTCTCTTAATTTCATTGGATATTTTCTTACTCTTATATAAGCGTGTTTTATACTCGTGACTGTATTATCTCCCCCCCCCCTCTCTCTCTCTCTCTTTCTTTTTCTTTCTTTCTTTCTCTATGTATCTGTCTCCATCTCTTTTTTCATTCGTTCAGAGAATATTTATATAAAACGTACGTTTCTATACAAGTAGAATGTCTAGACCGATTATCAAATACATCAGGGAATGATATCATCGACGAATATCTCTCTCATCGTCGTATCCGATTTCTCGAGAGTCTATAGAATCGAAGTTCTGTTGCATCTTGCATAATTAACGTCGAAAGTATACATCGTGGATCTTCGATCGTGAAATCTATAAGATAATGACGTGGGAAAATTCGTCTAGATTCGCAGCAGTTTGAATCATCCTCGCATCGAGATGGAAAGGATAATGACTCTATTGAAACATCGCCAGATTATATAAATTCTTTTCAATTGAGAATATCTATTCTTGTTGCTTCAACGTTTATATTGAATAATCAAAGATTTTTCTTCAAACAAAAATTTCTTTTTATAACATCGATTAATTGCCATTAAGCGAGCAGCGATAATTTCATTGCACCGTTTATAATTACATTCTATATCTTAAATACGATAATGTAGATCTTAACTATATCCGACAAGTCGAAATATGTGTGTACGCGCGTGTGTGTATGTTACATTACTGAATTAGAAAGGAGCTGGTATTGCTATAGATAGCATCTTTGTTCTATATCGACAGAAGTACTCGGTCGAGGTGGGAACCCACATCTTCCGACCACTCTCCAAAGTCAATGAAGTTATTTACTTGCATAAAACATGCCTCGCATTCTCTATCACTGTCAGTTACAGAACAATTTCTCTATTTCTCGATGCCTCGGTGATATAAGTTAATCACACTGTATTACCGTTAACCACAGAGTTTAACATTTTTTTTTTTTTTTTCTTTTTTACGGACACTCGAGAAACGAAAAGAGAAAGAGGAAAAGAGACAAAGAGAGAGAAAGAGAATGAGATAATAACCAGCAATTTCTTCTTTCGTTCCACCTTCAACCTTTTCTCCGTTTTAATTCTGCATCCGCTTATCCGCTATCTAGGCTACGCTTAGCGTTATCTTCGCCTAGTTCCTAAACTTTTCCGCTCTTGACGCATGAAAGAGTGCTATAGTAAAAGTCATAATATCCGTCTAAAGTCAAGGTTGATATCTTTATTACGATGCTACCGCGAATAATACGGCCTCTAATTCAAGCACGGACTCTTGGAAAGTTCGCGTATAATCGGCTCTATTAAATTCGTTAATCGATCCATTGTAACCCATCTTTCTCAAGACCTTGGCTATTTGGCGGATTATAGATCTTATAGTTGATATCTCCTATTACTTTGCAGAGATAAAGAGAGATAAAGAGAGAGAGAGAGAGAGAGAGAGAGAGAGAGAGAGAGAGAGAGAGAGAGAGAGAGAGAGAGAGAAGAATCATTACTTCGCATGATTAATCTCATAGTTATATTTTTCTTTCGTTACTATTATACCATCTTCTTTATCTCTTATTCCTTTTCTTTCTCTTTCTTCGTAATATCTTGTATTAGCTATTATAACCACAGATTCTATGCGATATTGTTCTTAGAGAACTATCGTCAAGTTCGGTTTGCTTTTCAACATAAATGAAACGTTTCCCTTTCGTCCTTCCTCTCCTCTCTCTCTCTCTCTCTCTCTCTCTCTCTCTCTCTCTGCCGGTCCTCTCTCCTATCTCATCCTCCTCTTCTTTCCTCGTCATAGTCTTCGCCTATCTCCCGTTGTAGCGCTTTCTCAAGCGCAGTTAAACCCTGACAAATATTTAGATACCGCTTTCTCGAACGTGTCAGAAAGGAATCGCTTTACAATTCTCTCTTTCTCTTTCCGTCTTACTAATAGACACTTGTAGCAAATAATAATAGCATCGTCTAAATTCGTAAAAATTTGTCAAGCAAACTTTCACATATATAAATCAAGAGCAAGCGAGGAAGCAAGCAAGAAAGTAACCAAGTAGGTACTCTCGTGTGTCACAGTAGTCATATGATTTAAAAACAAGCTCGTTCCCTTTGTCGCTCGTTAAACGACTCCCGGAAATATGATTATCCTAACAATCGCGGTTACGATCGGAATTACGGGAGGAACGTAATCCACGGTCTCTTCTTAATTAATCAAATTAGCCGTGGCTGGCTGCTCCGTTGGCTCGTGCGCGTGTGTTCCATGAATTCGAAGGCTCGCCTCTCTCTCTCTCTCTCTCTCTCTCTCTCTCTCTCTCTCCCCCACACTTTCCAGAATTAATACGAAACGGAAGTCTCTCAATGGGCGTTATATCGAGCGACAGTGACAGAGATAGAGAGGTAGAAAGAGACAAGAGAATGAGAGAGAGAGAGAGAGAGAGAGAGAAAGTGAGAGAAGGACAGGTAGGTGATACATACGTGCAAATGGATAGACAAAGACAGACTGATAGATAGATGGAGATAGAGATAGATAGATAGATAGAGAGAGAGAGAGAGAGAGAGAGAGAGAGAGAGAGAGAGAGAGAGAGAGAGAGAGAGAGAGAGAATAGCTAGTTATTAAATTCTACGCTTGCGTCGTGCAACGTCAGTGTCAGTGTGTCGTCGTTTTCGTCATCGTGCGTGCGTGCGTACGTGCGTGCGTGCGTGAGTAAGTGAGTGAGTGCGTGCCTAAAGGTAATTCCACGACGCGGATAACCAGGCTCGTTGCATTAGGTGGTAGATTTTGCTGTCCGTCCGTGAGTTCACCCCCCGGCCGATAATCATCGTGATATACCCTCTCTCGCACGCCAACGACCATCGCCCTCGGCCTCCCGAGTATATGTGTATACGAGAAAGTACCTGCACGTGACGGCAACAGTCCTCTTGGCTACCTACCTATGTACGTACATATATCCAATACATAAAGGTACCTACATACATATGTACATATACATACGTAGGTACGTAACGTGTTCTCTACAAGTTTAACTCGGGGTATCGTGAGCAAAGAAAAATGGCCGATTAGAGGAAGCATAAATTATAGTGAATTTTGGCGGGCAACCTATACTTAAGAAGTATTCATTCTCGTCCTTTTTCTCATTCGAATGGGAATGACTTAACAATTTCTTTTTGCTTCGATTCAATCACCTTTTCCTTTATTATTTTGTAATCAACGTTAATGTCGAGCTTCTATAAGACGAGTTACGTCATTGTTTTGATCATGCTTACGGTTACTACGCGTTTGTGGTAACGTAAACTCGAGAGTTCCTTTTTTGTTTCTTTTGAATACGACGCGTACGAAATTGTTTTTGTTTATGAACGATATACATATTTACTTACTTACTTACTTACTTACTATGTCCGTTTTCTCCTCGAGACCTCGTGAACCTCGCTGGCAGTTTCCTTGGTGACTCGGTCGTGTACACAACCCTCGTCCTACGAGCTGTTCCTTTTTCTTCTTTGGTAATACAACGCTTACGATTTTACGTTACACCGAGCGAATTTAACGGATCATTTCGTACGTAAGCTGAGAACGAAGGTGGCGAGGAAAGTGTGGTACTAGTAATAGTAACAGAAGCTGTAGTAGTAGTGGTAGCTGGAAAAAGAAGATGTATTTTCTACTTTTACGATAGCGTACGATAAAAGATTAAGATATTTGCGAGAATGATTGTTCGACAAAATACGAATCGTACGTACATATATATATATATATATTTGTATCTATCCTTATCGTAAACATTATTAATATCTTATTTATATTACGGAGGATCTATATTAAGAGAGATTTAGTAAACCAGTCAAACTTTCGTTTCATCGAATTTGTTCAACTCGATAACACGATATTACGAGAACTCTAACGAACGTACAATTACGTTTAAATCGAAACGATCTTGTTCTCGCCGAAGTTTCTTCGAGGTATAAATACATGAACGAGCATCGTTCACCCGTTATAACCACTTTTGTGATATAATAAAGTGCTGATTGTGGATAGTAATGCGTCTAACGAAACGTTACCGGTCATTTATAGCATGGGTTTAGTTATAAGACCGAACAAGCGCAGTTACTCTCATTCGGTGAAGTCTGTAACAACTAAGTGCAGGAAGGAGAGTTACTATAATACACCTCTACTGGACAAACAGCAGCATACTCGCGTCCTTCATATGGATATACGTTTCTATCGTTAACCTTTTATCTTTTCTCTCTTTCTCTCTTTCTATTTCTCTCTTTCTTTTAACGACGTTCGATGCATCGCCGAGAGAACGGCACACGGTTCACATTTGTTTTCCAAACTTTCTCGTTTCATGCTCATTAATCGCTATCCTTTCTCATACTACTACTACTACTACTACTACTACTACTACTATTAGTATTATTACTATTACTACTATTATTATCAATACTATTATTAGTATATTATCTTCTATAAGATCATTCTATAAGTCAATACTATTATTTTATCAATACTATATTATTATTACCAACATTCCATAAATTCATTCATTCTTTTTCCATTCATTCAACTAATTATCGATCGACATAAAATCGTCAAATCTTACGTTAGCAATTTATTTATCGAACAACTTCCGTTTGAACATTTCCCTTGTATCGCTCGTGTCAAAATTATCAGAATTCTTCACTGTCCTCGTAATTACTTTACCCAGAACCGATATTTCGTTTTATGTCCTGTTATGCCGCAAGGGCATTGCAAGTATAGGAAGGAAAGGGTGGGAGAAACTCCCGAAACTCCTTATCGTTCTCCAGGGAGGACGAACGTCCAACAAAGGTTATCGGTTATCAGATCGTCCCGAAATGCTGTTCTCCTCGTTCGAATTTATGGAAATATGAGAAGCAACGGCGAGAGGGTGGAACCAAAGAGATAGAGACGGAGAGAGAGAGAGAGAGAGAGAGAGAGAGAGAGAGAGAGAGAGAGAGATTTTTTTCCTTTTTTTTTTTCTTCGTTTGTACGTTCGAATTTTCTTTTTTGTTTTTTGTGTTCTTTTTTTCTTCTTCTTTTTTATTTCTCCTGTTACTTCTTATCATTTTTATTACGAGAAAACAAGAACGATTTAGAGTTTTAAATCACTAATCGTTTACAAACGACAAATATTTCGTCGGGCTTGAGAAAATGTAGAATTTAAGAAGCTCTCACTGTTTTCGAAAGTATTTGATATATACCGGGTGGTAGAATAAGTTGAAAATGTTCGTCGAAATAACTTGTACAGTTTCGAAGAAAAGTCGTTTGATACCCAGCAAAAGATAGCGTGCTAACCGAAGATTAATGTATTTTTAAGATGGATATTCTTATTTTGTACGTTTTATTTCGCATGTTAAAAATAGTCGAGTATAATCCAAGTGACTTGTTTTACAATAGATGGTTCACCCGGTATATTTTCTACGGGCGACACTCGGCCTTTTTCTCTAAGAACGAGAAAAGAAAAATAAAGATATAGAGAGAAATCTCTCGAGAAGATTTTTAACAAATCGACGAAAGTTTTTTCGAGTACGATGCTAGACCGTAGAAAAACTTGGAACGTTAGGGAAATTTACGAGCTGCAGTTGCGTGCATATTGCAAGCGCGCGAGATTCAAAGATACGATTCGATTTCGAGTTTCTTTCTCTTTCCTTTTATTTCTTTTATATATATATATATATAGTAGTCGATCTCGACGTCTCGAGGGAAAAGTTTTTTCTTTTTTTCTTTTCTTTGCTTTTTTCTTTTTTTTTCTGTTTCTCTTTTTTTTTTTTTTTTTTTTTTTTTTTTTTAATGGAAACGAAGAGCTCGAGCTAATTTTTTTCCACTTTACTCGCTCGTTACTTTCGAACGAGATAACGGCAAAGTGGTAGTAAGTACAAATCTTACAATACCCATCTACTCCGTTTATATACATATAACGTACGTTCAACGAAATACCAGTCTCGTTGTTGCGTGTGTTCTCCCGTTGATCTATGTGCCGAGTACGCGTTATTACACAAATTTCCAATGTTCGCTTAGCAATATCGAATAAATAAAATTCTCATTAATTCTCGAGTCAAGATGAATGATATATTTCGAGACAGCGAAAAGGTACGACACTCGAGTACGATCTGTCACGAGTCACGCAGAGGAAAAAAGAAATAAAGAAAGAAATAAAGAAAGAAAGAAAGAAAGAAAGAAAAAAGAAAAAAGAAAAAAAAGTGAGAGGAAAAGAACATACCTACGAGTCACAGACCGTCTCGAACGACTTAATCCAACAAAAGCCGACTAGGATCGAATGAAAACGTTAACATCGAACTCGTTTTCCCAACAATGCTTTCCTTTCAGAAGGCACCTTTTCGATGACGTTGTCGATGGGGGTAAAGTGTAGACCCGACAGGTCGTATAGGGAGTAGAGAGGGGGAAGGGTCACAGGGTTTACCCACGAGGAAAGGAATACATCCTGATTTTCGCAAACATGGGTTCGTGAAAAGCGAACGTAGGAACGTAGGAACGTAGAAACGAAACGAAACGAAACGAAACGAAACGAAAGAATGAACGAAGTTGCCACCGTTGCTGTTGTTACCGCCTCCGGAGACGGAACGGTGTGCTACGAAAACATTCGCACGGTCCATGTGTAGGTGTGTGTTTCTTTGTGCGTATTTATCTATAACCTGTGAATTCTAAATGCGTTCGTGTGTTTGTGCGACTCGTTCGTGCCGTCTCGAGCAACGGCAATCGCTTTTCTTGGAGCGAACCACTGTGTTCGGTCTGATTTCTGACATCACTTCCGGTAGTGTGTGGAGTTGGTGCTGGTTCACTAACATTCGTTCTCTCTCTCTCTCTCTCTAACTTAAAGATCCAACGTAGATTGGGCAGCAAGAACGAGCTGTTCGTGCATGGGGTTTTACGGTTCTCCTTTGTTTGCCGTTCTTATACAGTAGGTACCTACTACGTTCCTTCACGTGGCGCAAAAAGGACGAATTCAGAGGAGGAAGGGGGAGGTTGGTTGACTGGGTGGAGAAAAGGACACGGAACGTGGTTGAAAACTTAACGCGAGATATCGAACGTTCAACAACCGCCTCAATCGCAGCAACTTTCATCCGGGGAAAGAATCTTGGCAAACTTTCCTATAAAATGCCGGAATTACGTTACCACCCCGTACGGGCAAGCTCCTACCGTCCATGGTTTTGCACTCGATTCTAGCTGCCGAAGGAGAAGGAGAAGAAGAAGCAGAAAGAAGGAAAGGAGAAAAATCAGGACGCCAATCTTTTTCTTCTATTTCCCCTTCTTCTCTTTCGTACCCGATCTATATCGTTTCCGTAGCTTTACAACGTTTTTAATGGGCATTCTCTCTCTCTCTCTCTCTCTCTTTCGCTGTGCTTTATGAGTGGAAACGGGCAGAATAAGTGTTCCCAACGATCTCGAAGTATCGTATAATAGATAAGCCGCAGTTAAGAGACTTTCTCGTAACTCGTATAGAAATTTTCGCGTTAAGAGATTTACGAATATAATAAGGTTAATAACGACGACGTTATTATCAGGAAACAATACCATTGGGAGTCTTTCTTTCGAGGGAATAGCAATTGTTGTTTATTTATACATTTATCTATGAGTCAAGGCAATGTCGCTTGTTATTATTATTGTATTTCTCTGAAATGTTCGATATACAATGTCTTCTCGACTGACGTCAGAGATGTGTTACACATCCATGTAAACTAGAGCGGTAGTCGCACTATTCGCGATTAGCCAAGGGAATATCTCGAGGAGTTCTCCCTCGCGTGGAAATTTCGCAAGACGAGAAGGGCTCCGAGGGTTTACACGGAGAGTAATTGCCATCGTCGCCGCCGGTGGACGACGCCTTTATGGCACGACGGTAGCGCGTTGAAGGAGATGGGAAGTGATGGAGGACGAGAAGGAAGAGGAGGTGGGTGGAGAAGGAGAAGGAGAAGGAAGGAGGGTGTCGAGGGCGAAGGCATCGAGGGTGGCGAGGGCTAAATTGTCTCCTCGTGCATTGCCTTCGGTTAATACGCGCGATATTAGACGCTTTATTACCACCATTACCATAATTCTGTAATCGATACGCGTCAAGCAAGGAGCTCGCCAATTTCGGATACCGGATAGCACGTAAGAAGCATCGAGAGACAGAGAGAGAGAGAGAGAGAGAGAGAGAGAGAAGAAGAGGGAGGAAGAAAAAGGACAACATTTACGGGGGTTGAAAAAGGGAAAGCAAAAAAGACGATTCCTTTTCTTTTTCTTTTCTTTTCTTCTTTTTTTTGTATCATCTTCTTCGCTGTCCGTCCAGTTTCCTCTCTCTCCCTCTCTCTCTCTCTTTTTCGCTAATATTCGTAGCGCGATCGCGCGTAATCACGGCACTGTTTTTTTCCTCTGACTCGAGAAAACGAAAAGAAAGTAGAATGGGAAGCGAGGTAGGGTAGACGAGTCAAGAAATGGGAATGAATGGACGAAAGAAAGAGAGAGAGAGAGAGAGAGAGAGAGAGAGAGAGAGAGAGAGAGAGAAAGAAAGAAAGAAAGAAAGAAAGAAAGACAAAGCGTAGCGAGCGGAATAAATTCCAACGTGGGGTTTGCATAAATAATCCGAGAATATTCGGCTGGGTTCTTCTGTCTTAAAGTTAGACGTGTATATACCTAACGTTCGAGTTTATGTATATGTATTATATATGTATATACGTGTCTGCTGTTATATGTGCAAGTAAGTACGAGCGTCAAAGTTACGCGCAAAGATTTTCCCACGAATTTCCATGCACACCACTGTAAGGCCGACCGTCCTCGAAGCTTGTAACGAAGCGTACGCTTCGTAGTAAATATTCTGGAAGCGGAGGAGCTTCCAGGAGTAACCGGTGACTCTCCTCTTCTTCTTCATCTCTCCTTCTCTCTCTCTCTCTCTTTCTCTCTCTCTCTCTCCTTTTCTCTTCGCGTAATGGTAGCTCTTATTCTTAGAAGAAGCTCGCGCCGGCCTTTAGGACGCCGTTGGACCGTTAAAAATTTACTACAGTTTGCTCGTTTCACAGTGAAACTTTTCGTATCCGCTATAAAGTCTAACAACAATTACGAGTTTCACGGTTTTCTTATCGCTCGGAAACGGGCCGCGTGTATGCGTGCGAGCACCCTTTTCTTCTTTTTCTTCTTCGTTTTCCTCTTTTCCTTCTTTCTCTTTTCCTTCCTCTCTTCTATTCTGTATCGTTTGTTTTCATCTTCCTTCAGTTTCGCTGACGTATTCTTCCGACGAATTAATTCTTTCTTTCTCTCTCTCTCTCTCTCTCGCTTGAACGAGTGCTATGAATTTAATGACAACTCGTAGAAAGCCTCTTTTAACTATCGCAAAGCTTTCGACGAATAACGCGTCGTTTTCTTTAACGCCGGCACAAAATGACGTCCCTGGGTCGGTCGAGAAACGTTAATTGGATTCGACAGCGTCGCTAGCTCTCTTTCTCTTTCTTTCTCTCTCTCTCTCTCTCTCTTTCTTTCTTTCTTTTTCTCCCACCTCCTTGACGTTAAAATTATCTCTAGAACGAGCATAAACTTTGCGACGTTTCCGCTCGCGTTTATTCGCACCTCGTAATTCCTTTCTCTCCCTATAATTAGAAAGATCCGGGAGAGCTTTAGATGGGGAAGAGAGAAGCTTCGTCGAATTTGTTACCGCGTATTATCGAGTAGGTCGACGACAACAAACGAACGAACGAACGAACACGACGAAAGAGGTGTTAAATGAAAAGGGACAAAATTCGAGGATCGGGAGAGTACAGTCGAGTAGTATAGGAGCATAACTTACGAAGCGTAACCTTAGCCTTGAGAAATCTAGATTTAGCTATCGACGCCCTTCGGTTCGTTCGGTTCGACGATACGGACTTGTAAAGTCGCTATTTATGCGCTGGCTCTCGATTCATGCATTTCTAAGGTCTAACGTATCGATTTTCAATTTAGTCAGGGAATTCCGAATGGTAGAAGAAAGGTATATGATATATCTATCGGTGCTTCTCTATATACATATTATGTACGTACGTATATTCTTCGAGCAAACGTATAAACGAGTAACGTTAAGCGTTAACTAAGCGAATCTACTAAACGCCGTACTCGATGATAATAAAAAGAGTCGGCAACGTATAAGAGATAGAAAAGTACGAGTTGCGTGTGTTCGAGGACGAGAAATGGAAGAAGGACATCTCAAACTCACCAGGCAAGGAAGCTGAAAGTTCGAGAACCGAAGGAACTTAATTACCAGGTGAAGGAGACAGTTTGATCGTCGTTCCAGTTGCGCTTTTTCTTTACTCGAGATAGGCGAGTTTAATTTATCGTGTACTTTTATTGTTGTATCCCGATGCAATTAAATACTTCTCCATGGATAAACTTTTAATCGCGGACTCTTCCGAGAAACGTAAGATCGACCATACGGAAGATCGTTCCTCGAGCTTCTCATTTTTTTGTTCACCCTTCTCCCCCACCCCTGCCTGTATCCACCCCCTCTCCCCCTCCAATTTGTTTCCCTTCATTTCCACGCCCTTCGTTCTCTTTTTTGTTTTGATTTTTTCTTTCTTTCTTTCTTTCTTTCTTGCTTTCTTTCTTTTTTTCTCCTTCAAGAAGTTATCGGTTTGGCGTACGTTCTTTCGAGCATTATTCTCGAATCGAAGAAAACTCAGGAAGACGCTTCATTGAAGAACGTTTTCTATGTAATCATCATCTTCTTCTTCTTCTTCTTCTTCTTCTTCTTCTTCTTCTTTCTTCTTCTTTTTTTTCAACTTTCTCTCCAAAGAACTTTAGTTGGAAATGACACTTTATCGTTTCTCAAGCTAACAGAGTTTAATACACTCTCTTGTTAGAACTCGATGAATGCTCCTGTTTAGAAGAAGATAATTCGTTCGTCGAAACGAACCGGTTCGATCGAATCGCCACTTACATTTTCCACGAATCTATCGTTCCCCTTCCTACACCTAGTTAGTTATATATCCTTCGCCACTCTCGATTAGAGGCTTTTTCTTCGATTCCATTAATCCTCGAGGATTAACTTCTAGAAAATCGTTTATGAATAACTTACGATTCGTTGGATATAGATCGATCCATAGTTATAAATTATTTCTCCGGTATATATGTACATACGCGTGCATACTTGCGCGTAGAACACAATCGTAGTTAATCCTTTTAAACTGGTATCGGTGTATCGTAGAAAAAACAAGAAAAGACGAGCTCTACCAAACGTTCCATTATTTCAACGATTTCTCCAACGATTCGAAGCAACAATAGCATCGAGCTAAGAAGAATATTCGCCTGATCGAAAAAGTATGGACAAACGTTATCAACCGTGTAATCGCGAAAATCCATGAGTCAACTCGTGTCGTCGAGTCGTGCCAAGCAAGTATCCATCTTTCTCTCTCTCTCTCTCTCTTTCTCTCTCTTTCTCTCTGATCGCTCTTCTTTCTCTCTTCTTCTTCTTCATTCTCTCCTTTTCCCCATTTCTACGAAATCTTTCCCCTTCGACGATTAATACGTCTTTATCAAAAACGTAGGATCTGACGGTGCTAGTCACTTTCTCTCTCTCACTCTCTCTTTATCTATCTGTCTTTCTCTGTCTATCTCTATCTTTCTCTCCCGTCCAAACGAGTCACGATCCTTTGCCTCTTCCCTTCTCTCTCACTCTTTCATCCTAGGCAATCAATTTGATCGAAATCTACCGCGAACGAAAATACCGTGGGCTCTGACGTTCACCCTTGTCAGACGGTAATTAACGTAAGCAAAGATCGTTATCTCTTTTGAAGTCCGGCCTTCTTTTCTGTAATATTTCTCTCTCTCTCTCTCTCTCTTTCTCTCTCTCTCTCCATAACTTGATTCGTTTCTCGTTCACCCTTCTTACGTATACAAAAGGGGATTCCACGAATTCACTAGCAACCACCGCACTGTTAAACCATCGTCTACATTATTTCCCCTCTCCTTGATAACACCGTCAGACATCAGTAAAAGAAGAAGAGAGAGATAGAAAGAGAGAGAGAGAGAGAGAGAGCAGTGAGTATAAACAGACGCGATGCAGCGTGATTTCATTGAGCCACAACAAACGGCGAGCCGCGCGTTACACAGCGGCTAACGAATGTTATGCGCGACGCCACAAAGGCTTTTCACTTCTGAAATTTCCACGGAATCTCGAAACTCCATCTCTTGTTTCTCTTCGTTCCTCCTTTCTCTTTTTCTCTTTCTTTCTGTCTCTCTCCTCCTCCCTTTCTTTCTTTATCTGTCTTGCACGCACACCCTCGCCCACGATTTTTCCGTCTCTCGTTCCGTATCACGGTCGGTAAGACGAAAAGAAAATATTAGAGTGAAGTCGAGGAGGAGAAGGAGAAGGAGAAAGAGAAGGAGGTTAGTATATAACGGATGAAATTTTTACCAGTGGGTTTGATTCAAAGGACTTCGAAGCGTCGTCGTGTAAAATTTGGAGATCGTCTTCCACAATCTCGCGCTAGCTCGCTTTTATTCCTCTATCCAACCTGCTATCTATTTCTTGCGTGTTCCCCTTTCAAAGTTCTCATTAAATATTTAGCCGGGATCTATTACGTTCTAACGACTGTGTCACGCGAGAAACGAGATCTAGAAAAGAAGAAAAAAAGACAAAGGAAGGAGAAGAAGAAGAAAGAAACAAAAATTGTCGATCTCTCTTTCTCTGTCTCTTTTCAGTTTCCGTAAATTACACTTATGTATTGTGCATACAAACCTATCTAACATTCGTTCTTACGAGCAAAATCCTTCCACGGATATCCAATACATCGGTACATCTAGTAGTCCGAAGGGGCACCCATTGTCGACTCGAAAATTTTATTTGCCCGGGGATCGCTTTTGATCTCGAAATCGCGTACACCAGCAGGTTTCGCCAGCGTAGTTCGCGTTAATAAACGTTTTAATTGCTTCCGTTCCGGGGAAATAAGCAGCGGCCATAAAGCCACGAAACGTCCGTCGCAGAAAAGTCCCATGCGACGAAGGGGTTTAGGGAGGCGAGACGCGAACGCTCAGCCAATCTGCATACTATCTATACGCAAACGAGTAAACACATAAATACGGCGTGTAGTACGGTGGGTTATCTATATATAACATATAGACAGTAGACACGGCAGGCGTAACCCGCTGCGGCCACGCAGAACGGGATAGGCCGTCGGGATGAATGGAACGAATACACAACGGATATGAGCGAAGGGTTACCGTTTTTCCCCATTACTCTCCCCGTGTATCAGAATCCGGAAATTACCTGCCGTCGTATTATCATAGGAGGGTCAAATCGAGACCTCCTCCAACCAGAAACCGTTTTCAGTCACGATCGCCCTTTCTCTCGCTCTCTCTATCTATCTCTGTTCATCCAGTTTTTGGTTCTCTATACACGAAACACCGCGACGCATCTTCCTCTCTCTCTCTCTCTCTCTCTCTCTCTCTCTCTCTCTCTCTCTTCTCTTCTATTCTCTTCTCTTCTCTTCTTCTCTTCTCTTCTCTTCTCTTCTCTTCTCTTCTCTTTCGATCGATAGTCTACGTGCCTCGCAATTCGAATTTTCACTGCACGACGAAGAGTAGGAGGAAAAGGGAGAGGTGGATGAAGAGGACGAGAGGAAGGGTCAGGATAGTACTATTGCTACTACTGCCGGTAGAGGTGGAGGAGATAAAACTCGTCCGAAATGTATCCGGCTTTAGGCGAAAAATATCTGTACGTCTACTCGACGGGACACGATGAGAGAACGTGCAACGGACAAAGTCCCGTAATGGTGATGTGTCCTTCCTCTCTCTCTCTCTCTCTCTCTCTCTCTCTCTCTCTCTCTCTCTTTTTCCTCTCATATCTCTCTGTCTCTTTCGCTCGTAGACTCGCACAGAGTGACGAGCTGACCATCCTCGCGTGAAATAACTCTTCGTCGATGCTGGACGAGACGAGAGTGGACGTCGCCGAAATGTCGAAGGGTGGGCCCTTTTTCGATAGTATTTCGACCGAAAATGATATACATATCATGTATCTGTACACCTGTCTAGATGATATAACCAAAAGAAAGATGGCACTTATTTATATTTTTTCCAGTTTTTAATAGAGAACTAGTCAAGAGATCGATATGTAGAGATATATATGTACATATGGTACATCGCGAAGGATCGCTAAAAAGGAAGCTGCTAACTATCGGAATGTATTTGATGAGTGGTCGTTGATTGTTCGATCGTCCCTCTCTCCCTCCCTCTCTCTCTCTCTCTCTCTCTCTCTCTCTCTCTCTCTCTCTCTCACACACACACACTTTGCTGCTTCGTCGAGCTTAGTCGTCTTTAATGTATTCTTCTTCCGTTCTCCCTCCATTCCCTCTTTCACTTTCCTTCCTCTCGTAATTTCCGTATTCCGGGGATCATCGAATGTTCCCGACGTTTACATTTCGACTGAATTTATACAGATAGTTCCAACGTTTCAGGAATTAATTCGTTCCGATCCGATCGGTGCTCTTTCTTAAAAGAGAAATTCGCAAAGAGAGATTGATAGATCGTAGGATCGTTCTTTTCTCTCTGTATTATACAATTAAAAAACAATAAAAAAACAGTAGAAAAAAGAAATTATTCGAGCTGATAATTCGAGTCGCTGGATTTCTCCTTTTTAGTATTTTCTTTTCCCTTCTTTCGTGAAAACGATGAAAGGTAGGTACCTATCTACATTGTCGAAGGATAATTCCAAATACGAAATGGAGAGTCTCTACGTACGTCCATACGATTCATTCAATAGACGCGTTAGATCGGCAGTGTTTAATTACGGAACGCATTCGAAGCGAAAATTGGTTCACCGGACAAGCAAATTCTATGCTTCCTGTAAAAGACTGAACGGCTATCGCCCTAGGCTCAAATTCGATGTAACGAACAAGTCGAGCGTGTTACCATGAAAGTGACGCATGCATTTCGATCTGTGTACGTAATTCTCTCCCTTTCTC
>NC_057694.1:7516017-7526017 GCF_014466175.1 Vespula pensylvanica
CAATCTAGTCTACGCGGGATAGTGAGAAACTCGGCAATTATATGAAATGTTCCGAACGGTTCGTACGGAGTATTTCACGGAGGACGAAGATTCGCGGCGTGTCTCTCGTAGCTCTCGTAGTAACATTTAAAGGAAGCTTTTGGCGGTGGCCTGTCGATGTATGTATACGTACGTACGTACGTACGTACATAGGGCATACATTCATTCGCGAGCTATAATTAATGTTTCGAAAAGTATCTAAAGTTGTTACGTATACATATATAATACGGCGTTTCATATCTAAGAGGAGGTACCGCGACTACGTCTCGTTTAAATCAAAGACTCGTAAACTTAGCCTGCGGTAAACCAATTGCCTCTTATCCTCACTCCCTTTCTTACGTTTCACCCTAGTTGAATTTTGATTTTCATTTCGCCATACCGATCTTCTTCTCCAACGTGTTGTTATTCGTTACACGTCGCCAAGCGTTATTGCTTATCTGAATTAATGATATCTGAAAAGTCTAGAGGAGTAGAGACATAGGTAGTACTTACTTACTTATTCGCTATGTACTCGTTGTGTTGCGAAGATCGTTAAGTACATACGGAACGAATACATACAAAGACAGATAACGTACGAGGGAATGAAAATCATTGACGCGAGACGAATGTACACACGTATGTATAGATAACCTTATGTATATATGCAAATATAGATGCAAATGTTTGTCGAAGAAGAGAAACGAATATAGAAGATGAAAGTGGCGAATAAAAGAGAAAAGGAGAATCTTCGTGGTTTCGATCGATGGTAGAGGACTAAAAGGACAAAGACGATGCGCGAACGATGAAAATGGATAAAAAGAAACAGAGAGAGAGAGAGAGAGAGAAAGAAAAGAAAAGAAAAGAAAAGAAAAGGAAAGAAAAATAGAAAAGATCCTTCAAACGCTCTCCTTGTATTGCATTGCAACCACGTAGTTTCCTCGGTATGTAAAGCTTTCTCTCTGTTGGTTGCTTGCTATTGCTGTTGCTGTTGCTACTGGTGCTTCTCCGCGCAATCGCTAGAATAAGAAGCAAGCAAGCAAGCAAGCAAGCAAGGAAGGAAGCAAGCAAGCAAGCAAGCAAGCAAGCAAGGAAACAAGCAAGCAAGGAAGCAAGGAAGCGAATGCAAAAGGATGAGAACGAGAGACATTCGTCGCACGACAAAGGAATCCCGATGACGCGAAGATTTACATCTGTACACAGCTGGATCTAAAACCAAAGAATTTGCATTTTCGATGCGACGTTTCCCTTCGGCCAAACTTCTTTGCCGCTTTTCTTCGTTTCTTTCTCTTTCTTTTACCTTCCGACGAGGATTTATTTTTGGTTCGTGCGCACGCAACGTAAAGGAGAAAGAGAAAGAGGAAGAGGAAGAGGAAGAGGAAGAGGAAGAGTTTCCCTTCTTCCCCAAACTAAAACTTTACTTCTCCTCTCTTCCTTCTGCACGTGCACGCGCGTCGAGTACGTGTCGTAGCGAATGGAGAAAGATATTCTGTCTTATTTTCATACAATTTTTAGTTGAAATATTCATCCCCGACTCGATATTTTCTCTCGTATTTACGTTTAAAGGAAATACGACGATGCATTTTATTTTCTTTCTTCTTTTTCGTTATTCTTTTCTCTCTTTCTTCTTCTTCTTCTTCTTCTTCTTCTTCTTCTTCATCTTCTCTTCCTTTTTTTGTATGAAAATAAAGTTTACAGAGAAAGGAAAAGAAAAGAAATAAATTGATTCAATTAATTTCAATTCTTCTTGTGCGTGTGTATAAGTACATACATACATACATACATACATACATACATACATACATATATATATATATATATATATATATATATATATATATATATAATGCGTTTTACGTCTCTACCTTTCTCTTTTCTTAAACAAGATCGTACTTTCTTGGCGTGCGAAGAAGACCGAGGATAAGGCAATGTGTTTTACGTTAGGAACCACGGCGGAAACAGAAACACGCGTATCCCGTCGTCGTAGATCGAGCTACGTGGAACGTAATATTACATCTTCGTGCAAGGTTTAAGGATTTTTGTTGAGGCGAAGGCCAAAGTGCCGGGTTCTCTGAGAAAAAGAGAAAGAGAGAGAGAGAGAGAGAGAGAGAGAGATCCGTAGAGGAGAAACAGAACGAGTGGAAGCAAGAGGGAAAAACGAAACGTAGGAGGGTTGCATCCTCGGATACACACGCGCTTTGCGAGCTTCCCTTCGCCGAGTTTCGTGGAATGTGTTGCATCTCGCGTTATATTTACGACGAGGGAGAGATCCCAAGCTTGTTGGAGAAAAGGATGGATAGAATGAGAAAGACTGAGACGGAGAATGAGAGAGAAAGAGAGAGAGAGAGAGAGAGAGAAAGAGAAAGAGACAGCGTCCCACGTTCGAGGTAAGCAAGTGCACGCGGCTTATATACGGTGATTCGTTTCAGAAACGTCGAGTGTTCTCTCTCTCTCTCTCTCTCTATCTATCTATCTTTCTTTTTCTTTTTCTCAAGGAGATACAATTTCTTTTTTCTCTCTCTCTCTCTCTCTTTTTTTCTCCTTTTTCCCTTTTTAGAGCTGAAGGATTTATTTGGCAGAAAAGGAGATTTCGAGACGAGAAGGCAAGAATGTCGAAATCTCGAAAGGGAAAGAAGGAGAGAGCCTTTTGATTTCTCTTCCGTCGTGGCTCGTCGCAGAGGAATTTTAATCGCGTTTTTTGGCCCGCACGTTTCCTTCCTCGTCGTCGTCCTCGTCCTTTTCCTCGATTTTAAGGGGTTACTCTATACATCTAGATCCTATTCCGCATACATACATGTATATATACATATATACGTACTATCTATGCTTTACGAAGCTAACGTATCCCCTAGCACGTGTGTAAGTAAATTCATGCGAAGGACGTTCGATTTCTCGCAAAGAACTCGGTATACACGTACGTGTTGTATACTTTGAATACGAATGCACTACTTTGAGTTTCCGAGTACCTACCACTCCGTCAGAATGGTTTTTCTACTTTTTTTTTTTTTTCTATTCTATTTTCTTTTTTTTTCTTCTTTTCCTTCTTTCTTCCTTTCTTTACTCGCATCAGAGCAGGACGCTTCGCGACGTCCGGTTGAGTATTTTTGAAGGAAGAGTAGAGGCTTTCCTGGATAAGGCTAACTGATTCCGAAAAGAGAGGAAGAAGACTGACATCGTTGAAATAAAAAGAAAAAGAGAGAGAGAGAGAGGGAGAAACAGAAAGAAAGAAAGAAAGAAAGAGATGGATAGACGTTTTCGCACGTAAGAGAATTTATCTTCCTTTCCATTAAAAATTTTTTGGAGGGGTGTGATGGTTATACTCGAGACCGCCGAGACAGGAGGGTTCAACTTTTGAAACATCCATTTACCACCGTATGGAAGTCTCCCGCGTTTCTCCTGCCTAACTTCGAAGGGACCACTTTTCTCTGTCTTCCGTCGTTTCGGAGGAAATTGCTGTAAACGCTTTGAAAGCTACACGAGCCGTATATCGGATGACACATCGTAACGATCGCTTCGAATACGTTTCCCTTATATCTTTCTTTCTTACATATTACGTAATACATACATACGTATCTTAAAGAGATACCAATACATTTGCGATTCTGACAGAATATATGTCGTCGTAGGATAATTATATCGGATGTATCTAATGAATGCGTTTTGTCGATATAACTGACACGAGATAAAGTCGATCCGAAATGTATCTGTAAATCGTCTAATATCTAAAATCTATTCTATGCGTTATATTTATTTCGACGAAGGAAAATTTCAATCCGTATCGTACACTCTTTTTTATATTGATACCCGATAGGGTCGGAGATGGGAGGAAGGTGGTGAGTCAGGTTCGACCGCTTTGAATACATTCAAATTCCATGAGATCTGAAACGGGAGGCATCTCGCATTATTCGGTTCTTACGTTCGCCATAGTCTTCTCTCTCTCTCTCTCTCTCTCTCTCTCTCTCTTTTCTTCTTATTTTTTTATTTTTTATTTTTCTTTTTTTTTTCTCCTCGCAGAGACGGTAGCTCGCGCATCTTACGGTTTAGTAGCGTCGCCGAGAGAATATCAATGAGAAGCCGGAGAAGAAAGAAGTAAATCTCGTGAAACCGCGTCATAGAGTAAAACTTGACGATTTATCGGAGAAAATGTTATTGTAATTAATCGATGTTCCTTGAGATAATATAATAATATAGAATTTCATCGGTGCGATTTTATTTCGATCTCTGTAAATATATAATCGATCTCTTCAACGTTAACGGTTACGGGCCGTTCGTGTTAAATCTACCCTAGCGTTTCTCAAGTTATCAAGCTTGTCATTTTCCACCCTATATTTCTTTCCTCGAGTATCATAGAAGAAGTCAAGACAAACACAATGGGGAGCAAACGATGACGCTCTCCGAAGGGACTGGATGCGGGTTATTCGACCACGAGTCTTACGATAAAAAGAAGCAGATTTATAGATGGAGGGAGAGAAAGAGAGAGAGAGAGAGAGAGAGAAACAGATAGAGAGAAGAACCATCGAGTTTCCTCGTGTAATATCACGACGTTCTCGAAAGCTTCCTAATCGAATCGAATTCTGAGAAATTTCAAGGTAATGAGATCCGATCGATCGAAGGTAATTAGTTTGACGTAATTTGATGTAATTTTGATTGTATCAATTCTTTGATATATATATATATATATATATATATATATATATATATATATATATATTGCTTCTCGTTAAAGATTATTCCGAGAGGTATGTTTAATATTTATATATAAGTACGTACATATAAGAAATTGTATATATAAATATATATTATAAACAAAGTATATAAAACGTGAGAGAATTTTAATGGAAAGATTCTTGGAGACATTCTACGAACGTAAAAGTTCTCTTTCGAGGAAGGTCACGCACGAATTGCGAGCCACGACACGGCTCGTTGGATGCACCGCCGTTGCTTTATGCAAATCAATCTGTTCGAGAGGAATAAGTCCACGATGTCGAGCTCGTGGAACCGTTCGCCAATTGAATTTTCTAGGATCGGGAATAATGCGAGGAACGATATATATATATATATATATATATATATATATATATATATATATACATACATGTACACACAGAGAAAACTAGGAGTTTCTTTGGAGCTCTCTTTAAACTTCGACGACTAGGAAAATTCGAATGCTGCCGTACTCCTTTCCTAGAGAGGAAGAAATATAACGATAAGAGCGAAGCGTAGACAATTAATTTGTTTTATCTAGGTAGATACATATATAGAGACCTTCTAGAATCTGTTGCAAACGATACTCGACGATTGAAACTCACCCTTGTATGTATAACGATATAAGAATGGAGGATGGAAAGGAATAATAAAAGAGTTGCTTTTGTAAACGATAAATCTTACTCCATCTTCTTCCGTCAAAGGGCTACCTTAATGAAGTCAACGTTGAGTCCATTATTTGACGCGGAAGAGACTCGCAGGATCTCGACGATGCGTTTTTTCTTTCTTCCCTTAGTTCCTTCTTTCTTTCTTTCTTTCTTTCTTTCTTTCTTTCTATCTTTCTTTCCTTCCTTCTTTTTCTTTTTTCTTTTCCTCTTGCTCTCTCATTTCTTTATTTTTTGCTCGGATGACTCCTCTCGCCATCTCGAAAACAAGCTCTGCTTTTATTCTCTTTTTCTTTTTTTCTTCTTCTCTTTTTTTCCTTTTGAACCGATATTATAACAAAATATTCTGTCCCAGTTATGAAAGCTTAGCGAGGAAACGGGAAAGGAGAGAACTTTAACGTTGCGGTTATTTTTCACGTCCTCTGACGTCAGAGCGCGAGTCTGTTCCCCGTATAAAATACGTTCGTGTCGTACGAAACTCGACTTGCAAGCCTTGGGCGAGGAGAGCAGATACAAGTAGAAAATTCGTTAAACGTCAAAATCAGCCGACGACGCACGGGTCAATGGAAAAGTCGATTAAAATGCATTCTCACAATCGACGGCTGCTTCTGTCGTTTATCGTCCATCAAGCGCCGTTTAACGTTCCTAAGAGCATTGCTATTCTCTCCTCTTTCTTTTCTTTTCTTTTCTTTTCTTTTCTTTTCTTTTCTTTTCTTTCCTATTCTTTTCTTTTCTATTAGCCCATTTCCATTTCTCTTCTCGTTCACATCTACAACGATAGCATTCTCGATTTTTCGTTCTCTTGTATCAAGGTCTTTACGCTCGCAGGAATTAAAATCCAACCTCCAATAAAATACAATTGAATACCGCTCGTATTTTCCATTGAACTTTTATACTCGCATTCTTTCCATTCGAATTTCATATTATATTTAAACAATTTACAATAATCGAAATTGAATCTGCATCGTCATGCAACGATATAGCTAAGCAATTTGTAAGAAATTTAATTAAAAAATTATCATTTTTAGTAGATATTCTCATGAGGGAGCAATATTTGCGTTCGACCTCTTGCTCGTTAAACAGTATCGAACTCTTTCCCTTCTATTTATCTAACTATCTATCTATATACCTATCTATTTATCTATCTATCTATCTATCTATCCATCTATCTATCCATCTACCTATCTACCTCTATCTTCTATCTCTTTCTTTCGTTTTCTTCCCCGAAGCAAATGCAAATATATTCAGAGCCGAAGTTAAATGCCACACCCAGTATATCGTATTCCGTGTATGTACAATAGCAAATCGTACGCGAGGATAGAAGGTTAAAGGATGAGGACGAGAAGGTAAAGAGAAAGAGAGAGAGAGAGAGAGTGTGTGAAACCGTCTGGAGATACAGACACACTGTATTCTAGACAGAGGGTGAAAGGTAGTGGAGAGAGGAAAGAGGAGAGAGGAGAGAGGAGAGGTAAGGTGAGGGAAGGGTCGAAGTAAGGGACGCAGGAAATATGAATATTCGTACGAAAGAGGTCCGGAGAGACGAACGAGAAAACTCTCGTTCTCGTTCTCTCTCTCTCTCTCTCTCTCTCTCTCTCTCTCTCTCTCTCTATTTCTCTCTCTTTTTCCTTTCTCTTTTACTCTTTCTTCCTCCGCACTCTCGGTTCCATGCACTTTCTCGGTTGGGTGATATAAATATGGCGAATGCCGCGCCGTACGTTCCGTTTTCTTCCTTTTTTTCTCTCTTAAAGAAGAAGACGAAGAGGAAGAGGAGGAGGAGGAGGAGGAGGAGGAGGAGGAGGAGGAGGAGGAGGAGGAGGAGGAGGAGGGATGCATGGAAAACATGGACGCGAGTTCCTCGTACGAGCGAAGTTATCGATATCGTAACTCGAAGAACTTGGACGTCGCCGTTGTCGTTCGCCCATCCTGCTTCTACCTCTCTCTCTCTCTCTCTCTCATTTTTCCTCACCAACGCTCTTCAACATTACCAACTTTTTTATTTATCGGCTTCGTCGGAAAATCTCACGGACGTTCGCGCCCCATCCACTTTCTCACCCTCTACTTTCTTTCCTACTCTCTTCTCTTTTTATCTTTCTACCTTTTGCCTAGCTGCCGCAAACAAGCGGACGGACTCTTTGGGCATAAAGAGTGCTGCATGTTTCTCTCTCTCTTTCTCTCTCTCTCTCTCTCTCTCTCTTTTTCGCTCTACCTCCACTCCTTTGTAAAACACGTATATATCAATGTAATATAGGTATATGTACATAAGGAAAGAAGCGCATCGTCACGGAAAACGTACTCGTACTTCTCTCTTTCTTCTTTTATTTCTTTTATTCCTCTCTCTCTTTCTCTCTCTCTCTCTCTTTCTCTCTCTCTATTTTTTTTTACTTTCGCACTTTTTCTTCCTCTTCATTTCCGTCTTCGTTTCTCCTATTTTCAAACTTTCCTTTCTTCCTCCGCCGGATTTCAACGCCGTATCTTTCTGAGAGGAAGCTAATTGTACTCGTCGCAAGGCAACGCATCTCCTAGAAGTTTCTTCTTTATCTTACTCTACTCGACGCCGAGCTTGTTCGAAAACACGCGCGAACGAATGGATCCTTCTAGACTTACTCTCGCGTATCTCCACGTAATTTCCAAGGTTCGACTCGCGACAATTTAACGCTGAGATTTTGTTACCGTCTTTTCCCCTCCTCCTTCTTCTTCTTCTTCTTCTTATTCGTCTTCTACTACTACTACTTCTTCTTCTTCTTCTTCTTCTTCTGCTCTCTTAATATTTTCCCACGAATAATTAGTTAACACGCTAATTAGCTTTTAACGGTATCTACCTAATACACAATTTCCAGATCAACGTAATTAAATTCAATAGGCGAGACGGCCGCCGAATAAATGCAGACGGCAAGTATAACAAAGACTAACGAAGGGGGTATAAGGTTCGTTGTATGATCTCTTTCTCTCTCTCTCTCTCTCTCTCTCTCTTTATCTTTCTCCTCTATCCTTATCGCACAAATTCTCGCGAAGATCTTCGCGCTTTTGTCGAGTGCGCTGAACGAGTGCGAGCGAGACTAAGTACACATACGGAGTTTCGTTGTATCGAGCTCTCGAACCAGAGGGAAGGCAAGCAAAAGAGACAGATGGGAAAGAAAGAAAGAGACGAGGAGGAAAGGGGAAAGAAGAGAGAAAAAAAAAGTGTAAAAAGGGAGACTAAAAGAGATTCCTCTCGGTGAGACTTTCGTCGTCTTTGGGTCGGTCCCTCGCACGCCGCGCCGGCTGGCGCGTGAATTAATCGAGTTAATTGTCCCCGGCTCTTTCGCGTCTAATTAGATGCGTCTCACGGTTCTCTGAGAAGTGCAAGTCAAAGAAACGTTTCGCCCTTTACTTTCAGGACAAGGACAATTTTCGTTCGTCGTCGTTCGTCTCGTACGATCGATAAGACAAAGAGATGGTTAGAGGGATAGAAAGAGAAAGAGAAAGAGAGAGAGAGAGAGAGAGGAGAGATCAACGATCCTCAACGTCAAATAATTTCGACGACCTGACCGCGATAGCCTACTCGCGCGAGAGTAACTATTCATAATAATTATTACCTCGGGGTAACGCAAATACGTTGGGTATTCGCACCATTCGGAAGACTGCATATTCTGCTAATTACCGAATTCCAGGACGATAATTAGCAGGATGGGTGGATACTATATCGAATGCTTTACAAGACATCAAACGATCCGCGAGGTATTATCGATATTATCGATAATACATTATCGATAACTATTTGCCGATAATATTTAGGTCATGCTTCAAATAATTATTTAAGAATTTCCACGGCACCGTTACGAAAATACTTTCAGCGAAAGCACTATTTTGCGACTCGTGTAAGCGTAGACGTCGTTCTACGAAGAGAGAGAGAGAGAGAGAGAGAGAGAGAGAGAGAGAGAGAGAGAGAAAATCGTGGCATAAGGGAGAAAACTGTAGGGAATGGGAACGAACCAAGGAAGATACCTCTTAGTTGCTACGAAAAGTTCCTTCGAAAGGTACTCGAATTTCTCCGAACCACTCGAAGGCCCTTCTTCGAGTTTTTCAAATCCTCGCTTTATCGTTCATCCACTTCTCAAGTTTTAGAGTTCTCTTACCGACAACAACGACGACGGCACGCGTTCGACCTGACTTGGCAGAAGAAATTCTTATTTTCCGCGACGGCTTAATTAAAAATCGGACGAGAGAGAGAAAGAGACAGAGAGAATTCATGAGTCAGCCGTTCATTTTGTACGAATAGATAACAAGCTGATTTACTTCTTTCTCCTGAAAATAGCTCTCCCTTCTTTTTTTTCCTTTTTTTTTTTTTTTCTTTCGAAATTTTGCAATCACTTTTTTCAATGAATATATGAAGCGTTTCGTGGCATAACGTGTATGTTGTATATGCTCTTATAATGTTCTGTCAATCTACCTTCCTCTCTCTCTCTCTCTCTCTCTCTTTTTCTCTCTCTCACGCGCTCTCTTTTTCACTCTCTGAATTCTTTTCGAGCTGTGGCGAATAAGAAAATGGAAGTGAACGTTGGTAACGAGGCACGAGCGGCAACGAGGTCAGGTCCGCCTTTTGTATTATACAGAATAGCATCTCACCCGGTGGAAAT
>NC_057694.1:7533517-7588499 GCF_014466175.1 Vespula pensylvanica
CGACGAGATCAAAAAAGTTTCGCACGCTTCACGTAGCGGAAGCAACGAAGAGGGAAAAGAGGTGGAGAAAGAGGAGGAAGAGGAGTAGGAGGAGGGAGAGGGGGAGGAAGAGAGGAGCCACCGCCACTGTAGCCTCAGAGAATTTAATTATCGTAACAGCCAAAACGACGGACGGCTTCTTTTCAAGCGGAAAATACGTTGCACGTTATCTTCTTTTACTTTCTCTCTCTCTCTCTCTCTCTCTCTCTCTCTCTCTCTCTCTCTCTGTCTCTCTCTGTCTCTCTCTTTCTCTGTCTGTCTTTTTCCTACTACATACGAGCATGATATTAGAGAAAATTCCGATCGAACGTGTTCGCTCATCGCTTCGAGATTTCTCCTTATACTCGATCGGAACTTTAATAAATTTTTATTAGACACACATCCCAAAGAAAATGTTTCCCTTTCGAAATGTACTTTTTCTTTTTTCTTTTTTTTTTCTTCCTTCCTTTCTTCCTTTTTTTTCCTTTATTCTCAATTCGAGAATCATCAGCGCAAAGTGTTAATATTCAAATAACGTTTTAAACGTAATCGTCGAAGGATCAAATTTTTACGCTTTCATTATTAAAAAAGGGGAAGGAGATGAAAGATGGGAGAGACTGAAAAAAAGAAAAAAAAAAAGAGGAAGAAGAAAGAATGGAGAGAGAGAGAAAAAAAGAGAGAGAGAAAAATGCCAATGTTGGAACAGATGCGTTAGAAACAGGAATGAACCCTCTGCCGAACTCGCGGAGGTAGGTATTAACTGGCATTAAAACGCGCGTGGCACGCACGTTCGATGAGTCCCACGACCGAATCCGTACGAGTGGAGATTTCAATGAGCTAAAATGACCACACCACCGTCGCCCTAAACATTTGCACCCCATCGAGACGGTTCAGAGTCGGTAATCGATACACGCGCGCGCATAAACACAGAGAGAGAAAGAGAGAGAAAGAGAGAGAGGGGTACATATACATATCCAATCATTCATATAGGATGTATGTATGTATGTATGTATGTATGTATGTATGTATGTATGTTCGTGTCTGTCATGTAAGTTATCCCCACTAGACTTTATGACTTTCGCTTAACCCTAGAGGACTTATGCGCGTCGCCCTAACGTTCCCAAAGTACAGCACCCATTATGTTACGTTCTATGAGGAAGGGCTCGTATTTTCCTTTTCATACTTGGAGCTACTTCGTTACGCATTTCTCCAACGTAACGATCGAAAAGATCAACGGCGGTGATTAACTCTCGAAATCGAGCTTAGAGGAGGATTGAACCGCTTGGAAAGATCGAGATAGAGAAATAGAGAGAGGGAGAAAGAAGGAGAAAGATGGAGATATACAAGTTTCCCCTTTATTTACGGATCCCTTCGAAACCCGCATTCGCGTTAATTCCATGGATGTCGAGGTTTACTTCTTAATAAAAGATTTTACGGAAACAAGTCAGAGAATTTTTTTCTTTATCCCTTCGAAAATCTCTCTCTCTTTCTCTCTCTCTCTCTCTCTCTCTGTCTCTCTCTCTCTTATAGATATCTTTCATCAGTTAAACGTTTCAATTCATGAAATTTTTTCGTCCGACAACGAATAATATTTTTCTATAATATTTTATCAAAGATATGATTAATCGCCGACTAATCATATCGCTATTAGTTATCTCGAATAGATTAGAAACGACAGGAGCGATTATAAAGAGGACAAAAAAAAATCGATCGACGAATCGGAAGGAAATTGTCGAGGAATGAACGACGTAATGACGCGCAAAGTACGATCGTTCGAGCGAGAAAGACAGGCGTTAACGTTAATTGCTACATGGACGTTTATTTCCGTGTGTTGTCGGCTTGCTGAGTTATGGCCGATAATTAGCGCGGTTTGCCAGCCGCCTCGTATTGTCCTGGTAAGCTCTACGAATCTACGAGTACGAGAGAGGGTAATATCTTCTCTGATACGAGAATTGGCTTTTGGCTTTTCACGGCACACGCACTATGGCGCGTAACGTTCTAATCGAAATATTATTTACGTAAGCGATTAAACGTTAGATTCGATCGGACAATAAACATTTATTTTAACGATCTCCTTCAACGAGACTTTTATTATTTTCTTCCGCGAAGGAGACAGACTTATTAATTAAAGGCAGCTGGGCCCGCATCTATTGACCCTCTGAGTCCTGGGCCCCTTGTTTCGTTTTTTTTTTTCTTCTTCTTTCTCTCTCTGTCTCTCTCACACATGCACGCACACATACACACGCACACACACTCATCGCTCTCTCTCTCTCTCTCTCTCTCTCTCTCTCTCTCTCTCTCTCTCTCTCTCTCTCTCTCTCTCTCTCTCTCTCTCCTTTGTTTGTCGGCGCCCGTTAAAAGAAAAACGTCATTCCGCGCTTTCTTCCTCCTTCTCACAACGCATTAGGGACTACGGATTGATTGATAGATCCTTTTTTCCGGCTCGAGTTAATCGACGTAATCGATATATCAAGAGTAAAGGGAGGATTTTGTATGAAAAGGTCGTTTAGTTTTCGTCCCATGTAAGAAGTCCGATCTAGCAAAGGGGAAGATATCCATCGTTGAGAAGTCGAAAGATTAATTGAGGAACGATTACAGGACGATGTAATCGACTAGATGTTAAAGAAAAAAAGAAAAAGAAAAAAAGGAAACGGAAGAAAATAAAGAAAAATATAAAAAAGGAAAAGAAACGAAACATAAAGAAAACGAAGGTAACGAGCGATAGAATATTTTACGATTTTTTAATAATCAACGTAGTTCATCGAAAGGCGCGAAGGGGGGTGGTCTTAGAGGATAGAACCGGGGATAACGCGTTCACCTTTTACCGATGAAATTTCATATATTTCGTTACGTTTAATCGACCTATAAATATTAATTTCGATTCGGCTTAAATTCGTCGAATTCTGATTTCAATTTAAAACGAAGCTTCGGGTAACGAAAGTCACCCGAGATTAAACGGAGTCTACCGTTCGGAATCGGGTTAGCGCGATTCACTCGGAATCGGACGGTTAATTAGGATTTTACGAAATGACGGACGATTGGCGGTGGGAAAAAAGAACGTCGGACACGGATGGCGAGACAGACAGAAAAAGGAGAGAAAGAGAGAGAGAGCGAGAGCGAGAGAGAAAGCGAGAGCGAGTCGAAAAGCGGATGAGGACGAAAGCTACCGGCGAAAAGTAGATGGAAAATTCAGAGCACGTTATGGAAAACGAAATCATCGATATTTGTAATCGTGCAATTCGATTACTCTAATCCGTTATCGCATCTTGCGACCAGCGCATGGAAATCCGAGTATTCTCGTACTCTCGATTCGTAGTCGGGCGCACAAATGCGTGTATACGCGCGTAACACGCGCATACGTCGTATCGTCCAAAATTGGTAATTACCAATGCGATATCTCTCTCGCAAATCGGGTCAACTTCGTATACTCGTGTAACATAAAGCCGGCCGGCAGAAATAATTATATCAGCTGACGTTCGCTGTAAATTCCAGACTTTGGTCGCCATCTGTCACGCAAACTTGGCGCCATACGCTCCAGTGGTTTCTTACCGGTCACCAATCCTCGCACAGCGTTCTCTCTCTCTCGTCCAAAACTTTTGCTTCCCTTCTCTCTCTCTCTCTCTCTCGCTCGCTTGATCGCTCGCTCGCTCTTGCTACGTTCTCCATTCTCTCTGCTTTACTCTCGTTCCACCATTCTCCTCCTTTTCATCTTAGGTTACTCTGGAGAAAATATCGCGGATACGTCGTTCATCAAGGAACAATTACCTTGGAATAACTACCTATATCGGTATTCCGTTATCCTCGCTAAGGAAAACTTTGTTTCTTCGTGAAAAGGACGATTATCGCCGAGAGACAATATGATCCGAAGTCTAAGGAAGAGGAAGAAAGTTCGGTCGTCTTCTTGTCCAAAAGAAATAATCGTTCATAGAGGAAGGAAACGAAAGAAATTCGTGAATTCTTTCCGGAATTTCAAAGATCTTTTCTGATTTATTCCCTACGATGTCGTTACTAGTACCTACGGGATATCTGTTTACTTCAATACACAAATTTTATATTACATAAATACTTTGTAAATTACGATCGAATGCATCGTAAGTTTCTCTTCCTCGATAATATCGATCGAGTTTGGAAAATTGATAAGGAAAACCTACGTCGAGATCGTTGATTATTTATATCGCTATCTCTCTCTCTCTCTCTCTCTCTCTCTCTCTCTCTCTCTCTCTCTCTCTCTCTCTCTCTCTCTCTCTCGAAGGTTCGATGAAAAACGATAAATCGAAAAGAGAGAAAAAGAGAAGGTACTCAAGCCCTTCGATTCGAGAGGCACTTCGAACGCTTGAGCGTAACTCGTACGCTTTTTACGTACACTCGACTTTTTTTTCAATCTTGACGAACAAGGAAGCCAGCGGAGATTTAATAAAAGAGTAAAAGAGAAAGGTGGACGATCGAGGAGAACAAGGAAAAGAGAGAGAGAGAGAGAGAGAAAGAGAGAGAGAGAGAGAAATAGATAAAGATCCACAAAAAAAAAGAAAAAAAAAAGATAAGAAAGAAAGAAAGAAAATGGAGAAGATAACTCGCGTGTATTTTATAGAGGAGCACCTCCGATAGCGTCAAAGTAGTATAATTTTCTTCTTTACTATGCATCCGAACACGAGGAATCTCGAAAGATTCATTACGAATGGAATCTAATAAAGCGATCGTCCGTCTCACTTCATTTCCATTTTCCAACTTCCTTTTTCGTATTGAAGAAAGACCGACGTGTTTTCTCCATTTCTCTCTCTCTCTCTCTCTCTCTCTTCTTATCCTTTTCCCTAGGATGAGATCGAAGAGTGAGTGGGACGTAAATCGAGGTACGTCGTTGAGATTCGTAAAGCCGCCAAACGGAGTAGAGGTACCTACGCGAAAGAGGAAAAGAGGAAAAAGAACGCGAAGGACAGAAAAGTAAGTGAGGGCGGTGGAGAAGGGGGAGGGACGTCTCATGCCAAATCGATCAGCCATTCCTTTCGAGATACGCTCGCGACATTGCCAAGGAAAAATCTGATTCGGAAGTTAAGCGCCGAAATTCGTATTCCTATCGTTTTCTTATCGGTCGATCGTTCTCTTCTCTTGACTTTGAAAATGAAAATTGTGTCGCGGGCACGCGTTACGCGATCCTACCACTTACGCGTTCGATCGTTATTGGACGATCGTTATTTTTCTTTCGTCTTTCGTTTTATTCTTTTTTGTTTAACTTTTTTTTCTTTTTTCTTTTTTCTTTTTTTTTTTTTCATGAGAAACAAATTTCATTTAGCGTCTTGGAAGATCGAACGATTCGATATTTCGTTCTCGAATCTTTTCGATTGATTTCTTTTTATCATTACCCCTCCTTCTTCGAGATTACTGCGAAGCAATGTAATTTCGTTACACGATAGATCTCTCTTTCCATCTCGTAGTCTACCGTATTATTGCAAAGATCAGAAACGCGTAATCGTAGAGGATATCACGAGGTCGTGTTTCGGTCCGTTCCATATCGAACTTTAATGCCCGCTTCGTGAACGCTACGGGTAACAGCCATGGTACCACCTTAATAGTCCAATATCGAGTGTTGTTTAATACACGAGTTACGACTTAAGCTTCGTGGACTTCGCGCATTGGTTCAGTTTCCAACGTGGGATCAATTATGAACTTTCGATGTTTCTACTAACGAGAAAAGGGTGATGATCATTTTTTTTCTTTATTTTTTTTTGCTCTTTTTTCTTTTATCATCCCTAAAATTTCGCTCTATCTTCTCGGCCCTTCCACATTCGAAAAAACTCGAAATTATGGGGACGCGAAAAAAAAAGAAGAGAAAAGAAAAGAAAAGAAAAATCGGATCGATTGTACGAGGAGAGGAGCGATGCTTCGAAGAAAATCGATTGACCAGATTTATCGACGCAAAACCTTTTATTCGCGAGCAAGCGAGCGTGCTTAAATGCATCGAGATAAGCGCCGGTAATATCGTTAATACGAGATGACCGACTTGCCAAGTACCTTGTCAAAAGTTTCGTCGAGCGTACGCCAACGACTGGGATGTCTATTAATACGCTGATATTCTCTATTTCTGTATCTCTCTCTCTCTCTCTCTCTCTCTCTCTTTCTCTCTCTGTGTGTGTCTGTCTATCTACCTCTATCTCTGTTCCTCACATCGTTGAAGTACGTAGAGAGCAAAATGGTTTTGCCCCTTCGTCATCGAAATTCCGAATCCGGTGAGTTTCTGCTTCCCCATTTTCCCTCTTTCTCGTTCGTTCGCGCATGCGCCGATCTAACACGCGTTCCGTTAATTAAAAGCTTTTGATTTATTTTCGCACGGGTATCGCGCGCTTCCCGCATTATATTCGATCGCATTCCGCTCGCTCCGGATCTCTTTTCTTTTCTTTTCTCATTCTTTCATTCTTTCCTTTTTTCATTCATTCATTCATTCATTCATTCATTCATTCATTCATTCGTTCGTTCGCTCGCTCGCTCGCTCGTTCGTTCGTTCCATCTTTCTCTCCTTTCTCCTCCTCTATCCGTGCAATGTCATCTTCCTACCCGCGCGACTTGATCGTTCTCGTAAATCGCTTTACCCTGACAGCTTAAGATATAAAAGAAATCGATAATTTCGATGGACAGTGACGAATTTCCTTTGCGGAATTACTTTCGGCTTCGCGTCGAATAACCACCACTCGCTTTTTCTTACTACTACTACTACTACCACTACCACTACTAGCATCGCTACTACTACCGCTACTATCATCACCATTGCCACGAACAAAGTCGTAAGTTCGAGAAGACAGGTCACCCTTCGTATTCTTCCATCTCCATTCCCTTTCCGAATACGATAACATTTTGCAAATAAATAAAGGAACGCTTTAGGGCGGACAGGATGAACCAAATGGATGGACGAAAAAAAAAAAGAAAGAAAAAAAGCAAATCGGAGGACTCACATTCGGAGAGTCTTCCGAATAGCTTTGGAAGATACGACGTTTATGTCTATTTCTTTCGCAACGACGTTAACGTCAGGATGAAAGGCACGAGAACAAGAATTGCTAGGGACAATAACGAAAGCAATCTTTATCAATGATAAGGTCAATGAGAAAACACACTGGTCACGGTCTATATCCCCGAACTACGATCTTTCCATCTTTCGATATTTTCCAAGATCGAATATAACTTCGACCCTTGACTCTTGAAACTTTATTTCAAAGAATACTTTAGACTTCGTCCAGCACGGATCCTTCCTATACACACACGCGCACTATTTTCTACTAATAAAACGTCTTCGTACGTTACGTTCATTCCTAATAATATTTCTTTCAAACGAATTGATTTCATTTGATTTTGACTGTAACGATGACCATTCAACGCACGGAAATTTTATACGTTTACACTTTCTCGATTTTACGCTGTTGTTTGTACGATGATAGCAGGATATCTTGTATGTATGATATCTTGTATCTTGTATGTACGCATGTATGTGTACGATATTTACGAATAAAAACGATCGATACATTGAACGTATCGTTTGCCATAAGGCGCACAACGAAACAACCCTGTTGATAAAATTAACAGAATTCCCCGAAACGTGTAAATGCGATTATGTTGTATCGTAATATATCTACAAAGCAAACAAACGATTGTTTATTTTCCTCTTCTTTTTTTTTCCATTCCGAAGGTGTTAAACGATATTCTACTTGTTCGGATAACGCAAATACAAATTCGTAAATTGCATTGACCGCTTTTTCATCAATAACCATGTTGCTTATTATTATTATTATTATTATTATTATTATTATTATTATTATTATTATTATTATTATTATTATTATTATTACCATTATTATCATTATTATTATTGCAAAGATAATTAAAAGGTATACAATATCCCAATGCTTCTTTCAACTTTTGCGTCGAGCATATATACCAAACCAACCCGAAATCATAGAAATTAACGCTTGGAAATGCGGAGAACCGCAAAGATACGAAAAAAAGAAGAAAAGAAAAAAAAGATAAATAAATTAAACAAAAAAAGAAAAAACGGAAAGGAAAGAAAGAAAAAGAAGGAAAATAAACGAGAAACCGCAAAAAGAGAGAGAGAGAGAGAGAGAGAGAGTGAAAGAGAGAAAGAGAGACGCGGTAGAATTTAAACGGAAGAATCGAATAATGGATCTCGGAGAGAGCGGAAGGAGATACCGCAAGCTTAATAACGGACGATCGCGAATAGCGGTAAGAGAACCGAGCGAAAGAACAAAAGGAAAGAAGAAGACGAAAGGTAAGAGAGAAAGAGACAAAGAGAGAGAGAGAGAGAGAGAGAGAGAGAGAAAGAAAGAAAGAGATAGGGAGAATAAGCTCGAGCAGCTTTCGCGCCATTGGTCCGCGTGTCTGTGAGTTAGAACTCGAGGATTATCGCGATGCTTTCGCGGAAGTCGCGAACATTGCTGAATACGCTAAAGTTATTTGTTCGAGAAGCTCTGTTTAAGCTCGTTTTGCCATTTCGCCTGGCAAGCGGGTGAAAAGATAGAGAAGATATAAATATGGGAAAATCTCTTCGTTAATAAGAAAGAGAAATAGAGAAATACGGAAAACAGGATGGAACGCGAAACGTTGTCCACGAAATCATCGTAAAATGAATGCTTCGTTCGTTTGTAATCTCGGATATCAACTAGGTTTTGCATACGTCGCATATTCCGCAATAGTATCTTTTGAAACGTTACTTGGTAGATAGATACGTATTACGTATAGGTTAAACGGTAACAAGTTGTTCTTCGCGAAACTTGTTGCTTCGTTCTCAATCGGTATTATCGAACGAGAGAGAAGAAAGAAACGTTACCTTCTTCCGTGTACTTACTTACTTACTTTCCCTTTCGATCGAGCTCGAGAAGGTGCAAGAAGGGAGACGACGGAGAAGAGAAGGATCCTTTTTGTTATTCGAGAGACACGCTCGCGGAATGGCTGATGTCTCTCTATCTCTTTATCTGTCTCTCTTCCTCCATCTCTCTCTCTCTCTCTCTCTCTCTCTCTCTTTTATTTCTTCTTCCTCGTCTCTTTTCCTTTTTCTTCTCCATGTTTTACTTACTTGGCCAGCTACGTTTTATTAGTAATATCGACGATCCACTTCTACTTCTGATAGCACACGCTATCGGAAATAGTTTATACGTATGTACACGTACGTATGTATTTACCTTTTAAACATTACCGATTAATCGTCTCTCTTTCGATTATACGTTTACGTATTTACGAGCGACGACGATTTCTCTTTGCGTTTTTATATCAACGTTCACGTATTTTAACGTTTATTCCCACTTTCGATTATCCCCTTTCGCATTTTACATTCGTGCGGTATAAGAAAGAAAAAAAAAAAAGTATCACGATCGGCGAAAACCCTCTTCCATTTTAATAATTAATTACTTAGTCGTAGTTGATAAAACGAATATAGCGTGGAATCGTCTCGCTTGATTTGAAAAATTTTATCCGACGAGTCTAGCGTATTTATGAAAAATATATAAAATTATCAAAGTTTTAGTAGCAAATCTCGTCCGTTGACATTTCTGAAATAGGATTTCTCTTCTAATTTTAAACAATGCATTAAAGTGTGAGAGAAAGATCGGTGAAACGAGTGCTCGCTCGAACAAAATACGCCCCGTCGAATTTCATTTCTCTATCCATGCGTATATATCCTACCGTTTTCTCCCTCTCTCACGCACGTACACACACGTACTACACACGCTTCCTTTCTCTCTCTCTCTCTTTCGTGTGATATTTCGAACGAGCGTGGGCAACACGTTCGTGATTGCGAACGATCTTTCGCGGTAACGACGTTCGACCATTCAAAAATTTTTCATTCGAATCTTGGCGTCGCTTTTATCACGCTTATAGTGGTACGACCAATCCAATTTGCAAACAAATCTTTTATTTTTTTTTATTTATCACGACAAGCAATAAAAAGAAAAAAAGAAAAGCAACTGTTCCAATAACTTACACGGAGATTTTCTTTGACCGGAAAAAAAGAGAGAACTAACGAACGAGTTAACGAACCCGTATCTACGCACGTTGGTTCTTTTCTTCGACGTATCGTGCACGCACTCATATACGCATATACGCACCTATATCCGATTCTATTTGCACAACTTTTTAACTCAGGGAAATACGTCAAACAGACTATTTCGGTATACGCAATTATTTGTCGGCGATATTTATTATAACCTCATATTCCTACCGTTTGCTAAAGATTTTATTTGTTTTCCGTATTTTCCTTCGTAAATGAAAGTATCCGTACACAACGATGGTCACGCGACGCGATAAATATTTATACGCGAGACGATTAATAATTATCCCTGATGAACGGATTAAATGAGCTGGAGTGAGAAAATCTTCCAACGATCATCCATCGAGATACGTAAATACCGGATTGTGTATCTCGTTGATCGTTCGTTCGCGTTAATCTGTGGAACGTACTAAATTCTAGAAAGAAAAGGAAATCGTTCTTCGCGAACGATCTTGAACGTATTTTTGAATAATTTCATGGCATTCTCGATATCATTTCATGGCGGTACTACTAAAATCGGCCAGTCCCGTGTCGCACCTTTAATGTCAACATTATTTCGCGCACGATTTCGACGCGTCGACGCGCGGAAATTGACAGGCGGCTCTTTTGTTCGTCGAACAATGCGTTCGAAGCGACCGAAGGAAAAGTTATGACCGTACGAGCGAATTAATTCGGACCGTTTATCTCTCTCTCTCTCTCTCTCTCTCTCTCTTTCTCTCTCTCTCGTTCTCCCACCCCTAGTCACCACATTATCCGATCGAGCATTATATGGATGTATAGAGCGCGTATATATCGAGATAATTTTAAACGCACGCGCTCTCTTATACAACGATACGTCGAATTACGTTAAATCCAATTTTACAAATAACACTATGCGTTTAAAAGTCGATAATTATTCGTGCAGTTTCTAATTTCCGAAAATAAGGGGAACGCGATAAAAAGACGAGAAAAAAAAAAATATATATATATATAAAACGTCAAATAGATAAATCATTGAAAATGTTCTTACTATGGAATTCGTCGAATCGCAATCACTGTTCTTTCCAACTATGATTATTAGTATGTAATAAAAAGAGAAATAAATAAATAAACAAACGAGTGACTCTTCACGAATTAAATTTTAATCGCGTCCATAAAAAACCTGTTTGTTATATACAAATATTTTCCATTCGTGACTTTTATGATTTTGCGTTTTTCAAAGAAAAAGAAAGAATGAATAAGAGTAAAGAGGAAAAGAGAGAGAGAGAGAAAAAGAGAGAGAGACAAAAGAGAGAGAGAGAGAAATAGGTTATATTAATAATATAATATATCGATACTACCTGCCGGAGCGCGAGCGTTCCGACATTGTTGTATCCCTTTTTCCATGGCAAACATCGATATTGTATTATCAAACGCGATTCATAAAACTCGTGGGAAGAAATGAAATACTAGCTATCTGTATGCTCTTCGTTTATTATTTTCTCTCTCTCTCTCTCTCTCTCTCTCTCTCTTTCTCTCTCTCTTTCTCTTTTTCCGTCGATGAGTTCAATACTTGTCAATCTCGTTGAAACATCGTTTTCCTCCTCGCTATAAAATTTTCAATTTCCTAACTAACCATCGGCTATCTACCAAGAATAAAGTAAAAGAGAAAATGGTTTAAAACTCGTGTACTTTGAAAAGGTACGACGATGTTAGTGGCCTTTTGGAAAATGATCCTCTCTAATATTGAAAGTCAAATCGATTTGGTCGCTTCGTTGATTTTAGTCACACAGTTGGATCACAATCTTGGGTAAAGTCCGTAACAGGATTCTCATGTGGCTCGTGAAACGTCAAATAAATTCATACGTCGCACAACATTACGTTACATCTTGCATATATATAATGTATATATATATATATATGTGTGTGTGTATATATGTATATATATACATATATATATATATATACATATATCTTGGTTCAAGATCCTGAGAGCAAGGGGAAACTTCAACGATGTATCTTACTGAGTTGTGCCCGCGAACTTTGCCTCCTCTCTAATTATCTAATCCGCGTCAGAGCTTCGTAATAATCGCGAACGTCGCGAAACGTATTATCGCATGAAACGGCATTGACGATGCCGACGAGAAGCTATGTTTCTATATCGGTAATTATATTATCACAAGCACGGCATACGATTTCGAGGAGCTTCTTAACCGTGAACTCCTTTTTTTTTTCTTTCTTTCTTTTTTTTTTTCTTTCTTTGTAGTTATTAATTAAATCAAGTCCCATCGGATTCCATAAGAAAAATCGAAGTTCGGAAATCGAGCGAGTATCATTTTAAAGCTCGTTCGAAGATTGCAAGATAAAATCTCTCGTTTCCTTTCTCTCTTTCTTCTCTATTTTCGGAAATTCGCGTTACTCTTTGTCATCATCTTCCTCGTCGTTTTCGCTTCTATCCATTTTCTCCAAATTTAAGTCATTTCACAACAATGAAAAGAGAAACGATGTTAGTATGTATATATATATATATATATCATATAAAGACGATACAAGACAAAAATCTATTTCACGACAGAAATCTCGGTAAGGATGAGGTATCTTCGTTTCACCCTTCTTCCCCTCCTCTCTCTTTCTCACACCATTCATTCTCCTCTTCTCAACTCTTCTCCTTCTTGGTTCTGCAATTTCGCGTGTTACAACGAAAAATACAACACGTAACGATCCAAGGAGACACGAAAAGCGTATCATTCTTTTTTCACGATCCCGAAAATACGCAGGTGTGAGACTCCTCGTGTCTCCTTTCTTCCGAGTGATGTCGTCATAGTTTATGCGGTAGCCGAGTAACGTGCAATATGTACGCATACATATCTACGTAAATTTCATGCATCTGGATGATGTGGAGAATATACGGAAGAGAATATGACGAGGTAGTTTGGGATCGATGAGAACATTCTATCTATTTCCACTGATATCCTATCTCTTTTATTCAAAAACTTTATTTGCATATTTATTTTTTAATCGATGAACGTCGGAAAAAAGAAAGAGAAAGGAGAAGAGAAGAGAAGAAAAGAAAAGAAAAGAAAAAAAAGAGTAAAGGAGGAAAAAAAAACCCTAGAGGAAAAAGAAAAAGTGGAACAAACGTTCCAGAAACGAAGCAGATCGGCAATCTTTCATAATGTCTTCTTCCTTTCGAGTTCACAGGACCGACCCCATCGTCGATGACAAGCAGGCAAGTAGGTGGAGAAGAGACAATGTTTCATACTCGACATTACGGTCCGTAAACGTAATCTCGCGTCACGGAAGAGCTGAAAAACGAGGACTAAAAGAATGGGATAAATGAAGGGATGCGGACAGAGAAAGAAAGAAAGAGAGAGAGTGAGAGAGAGAGAGAGAGAGAGGGGGGAGAAAGAGAGAGGGAGGATGGTCGTGGGTCAACAAAAAAGCTCAGAGGTTTCGCCATACGTCCAAAACGTACGAGCGCGTGTAAACGAAGAACCATTTATCAAAATCCACTAACCATCTCTCTCTCTCTCTCTCTCTCTCTCTCTTTCTTTCTCTCTCTCTCTCTTTCCACATCCCTTTTCTATTTCTCTCACTCTCTCATGTCATTTGGTATCGTTGGAATCAGAACAAACGGGAGTCCCTTTCCCAGTTCTCTCTTTCTCGTTTCGCGAGAGAGTACGAGTTCCCGAGTATTAAACGTAGATATATCACGTCATGGACAGAACCGACCTTGCTACATTGTCTACGTATATTCCGGCTATGGGAAACCCATACGTATTGCTCCACCTCCAACCGATTTCACCTCCGAGAACTTCCGTCTATCGACATCGTTTATACACGACGTTTCCTTGTCTAAACTTTGCTATCGTCGGATCTAACGTTTCACGATCTCCGAAACCACAGAGTGTGATTACGTTTCAGTGTGATCGTTGCGTTGAAAATACCTTCTCGTTTAGCAAATAGACTTTGAAGGATTACTCGGGTTAATTATAAAAGAAGAAGAAGAAGAAGAAGAAGAAGAAGAAGGAGATAAGAAATGTATAAAATTCGATCGTCGTGATCTATATACAATAGATATTTACTCTTATATCTCAAATGTAATTTATAACGTTTATAGACTATATATATATATAGACTAAGTTGAAATTAACGTAATTTTTCTCTTTGGTATACTCATCTCTCTCTCTCTCTCTCTCTTTTTCTTTCATAAATGAAATAAATTATTCGTAATAGTTCTTGTTCGTTATAATTCTTCTTCTTCTTCTCCTCTTTTTTTTTTCTTTTTCTTTTTTTACATTGACCGATCGCATTTCGAAATGGAAACGGGAGGAAAGAATTTTCGATGGACGAAACGATGTCGGAAGATCCTTTCCTCTCGGAGATAGACAATGTAAAGAGCGTGAGACCCGAGGCGATGTGTCTACACGAGGTTAATTCAATATAGCAACGCTTTTACAAAGGTGCCAAGCCTTTTTTGCACTGGCACGGTATAGTCCGTTATAAAACGTAAGATATTCTATTAACTTCGCTTCGGTCTTTTCCTCGCGGGCAAATTAATTTTCATTCCGCACCACTTGGCAGCGGTAACCAGCCCTTTCCCCCCCCCCCTCTCTCTCTTCCCATCCCAATCTTCATCGTCGATGGGCCGCCGAATATGTAGGTATTTTACTTTGACTACGGTTTCAATTCTCTTTCAAACCTTTGAGTCCGTACGAAAGTACGCGTACGTTTTGAATTTTTCATTTAAAGAGGTACTCCCGTTAATTTACGTCCAGTTTTCGTTCTAAAAACAGCTAACGAAATTACTTGTTATTTAATTTTTGCAGGAGGGCGAGGGGGATGAGAGAAAAAAGAGAAAGAAAGAAAAAAAAGACGCGAATGCGCTAAAGAAATTAAGGAAAAAAGAAAATTGCTGGTACCAGGGATCAATTCGCTTCGTTCAAAGAACGAATACGGTAATGCAACTAAGGGCAGGGTACGCTAAAATACGTAAAGTAAACGCGAATAAAATTATAACGTCGACTTTGAAACGTCATTGATTATCAAAATATTATCGAAACGATAGCTCTCGTTCTTCTTCCTCTTTTTTCTTCTTCTTCCTCTTCCACTTACAGCTTCTCGAAATGAAATTTCTACCTTAAACGAGCGATATCATCAATTTTATAGATCGTTAAATATCCGAAGGATAAGAATGAAAGAAAAAGGGGAACATTCGTCGCAAAAGAGAAATGCTTTGGCGTCTCGTGGGATGGTTTCATGGGGGGAAACAGAGAAACGAGATAAAACGAGTCGTGAAAAATCTCCAGTGCAAACACGATATTCCAGGATCGAAGGCAAACAATGTTGTTTGGTCGACGAAGCCTCTTCGGAGAACTAATGTCTCGTTGTAGTATACCAACGAGATCTTCTTGTTCATTCACGCAGACCGTCCTGGAATCGGCTCGCGTCTGCCTTTTACGACGTAGTTAAACCTTCCGTTCGAAAATTACGCGTCGTACGCGGGGCCCCGTTGAAATACGTACGTGTTTTCCCAAGCAACGTGCGCAGCACGTGCGTACGTTCCTTTTACATATATACCTAGAGTACTTAACGTATGTACGTAAATACATTTGCGTGTATATGTATACGTATGATAACTATCTACGCGACGAGGACGCACGACGACGACATCGATAAAATTCAACGAAGAACGAGAACTACTACTCCGCTACTAGAATCCACTTATTTTTTTAACACGCCAAACAACCGAACGTAACGATACGTTACGAAGCGATACGCACCAAGGAAAATGATATTCGAGCTACATCGATAATAGAGTTCATCGAATTAATACCAGCTATGACGTCGAGCCTCGACAGCGACGTAATCAACACTTTTGACGCGTCATCATCGATTCGCTTCGAACGTTCCTTCCCTTCCATCTCGCCCCTGTCTCTCTCTCTCTCTCTCTCTCTCTCTCTCGTTACGAATTAATTGCTACGGCAAACGTTTCTATCGGTTTATTATTACGAAATTTACTCGAGTACCATCGATTTATTTTCTATGAAGTTATAACGGCATAGAAATATTCGTTTGACGGACGCGTCGACCGGATAAATTTCAAAAGAAATATGAAAATCGAGTCGCGGTAAATATTAATTAATTAGACGGTTCGAAATTCGTCGTTGAACCTTCTACTTCAATTTCTGATCTTCATCGTTCCAAAACTATTCTTAACATTTCGTCATTCGTATAGATTTAATCGGAACTCTCGATCGATGACAACCGTGATACCTATTAACGACCGATCGAATAATATTTTCCGTAGGCGTAGACACGTACCTACTTACTTACTTACTTACCACGAGCGAAGGTACCAGATGAATCACGATGTTTTCCTTCGGTTAAAGTCATTAATTCGAAGTAGTTCTCGCTTGACGTAGAAGGGTTCTAGAAGTCTTTGAACGGAAGCAGCCGCAACACGATTTCCGTAGGACGCAATGGCGACGACGACGACGACGATGACGACGACGACGACGACGACGACGGGGAGGAAACTTTCCCTTTGATCGATTATTTATAATCCAAAGAATGAAGAGCCGTTTATAACGCATTTCGCCGACGGCTTAGCTAAGGATAACGGCTAGGACCCTACGCTATTTTAGAGCCACTTAACGGAGGATTAGAGATAGTCGACGCATAATTAACGACTCCAAGTTTTGTCGCTTTTCGTCGCAACGTATACGAGGAGAGTGCATCGGCTGGCGTGTTACGCTGAAAGATTAACGAAGAGAAACAAAGAGTAGAAAGAGAGAGAGAGAGAGAGAGAGAGAGAGAGAGAGAGAGAGGAGGAGATGGGAGTAAGGGGGAGGGGCCGACAAGTTCGAAAGGAAAAAAGCGGATAAACTTATCTCTCTTAATCGAGCCTTTCATCGAATCCTTCCATTCGAGAAAATTAAACGATCCACTTTTATTTTCCTCTTCTTCGTCTTCTTCTCCTCCTCCACCACCTCCTTATTCTCCTTATCCTTCTTCTCCTTCTCCTTCTCGTACTCCTTCTCCTTCTCCTCCTTCCCTCCTTTTTTCCTCTTCTTCTTATTCTTCTCTTCTTCGCGAAAAAGAATAATCAGTTGAGTTAGATTTAAGAAAAAGAATCTTATTCGATCTTAACGCGACTATCTTTTCAAAAGCGGATTTTCCAGCACTTTACCAGCGCTTTACATTTAAAGATTCCATTCTTTCGGATAATCGAGTTTTTTTAAGACGGGAAACGTTTTCAGAAGGAAGGAGAAAGAAAAAAAAAACGGGTGAAAAAAAAAGAAGAAGAAGGAGAAAAGAAAAGGAAGGTGGGAAAGTGGGAGAGGGAAGTGTGGGAGGTAAAGAGAGGGGCAGGGAGGACAGGAAGAGGAAAAAACAAAACGAACGAACAAATGATATAAAAATAAACGAATAAGAAGCTTTGGGAAAGTCGAAAGAAAATATTTTCGTCGATCGAAGTCGATCCCCTTACGTACGTTTTTTCGTACAACGAATACATTCATTATTCGTCATACGATAGCGAGTCAATAAATTAATAGCGCACGGCTAGAAGCTTCGGTCCTTTATCCTTCGTGGCTTTGTCGCGTTACCAGAATCCGCCGCTTTCTGTAATTGCACGAACCGGTAAAATAGTTTACCCCTGTAGACCGCCCCTTCGTTCTCTACCATCCTTTTCTTCTCTCTCTCTCTCTCTCTCTCTCTCTCTCTCTCTCTCGCGTAGCGACCACTTAAAATCGAGTTACGTGGAACGCCGATCGAAGATAGCAACGATTGTGTTCCGGTCTCTCTTCTTCCTTCTCTCTTCCTCTTTCGCAATCGTTAATACCAGCAACACCAGCACCACTACCCCCACCAGTATCCTCACCAACACCATCACCATCAACAGTACCACTGGCTACTACCCCATCATCCCCGGCAACCACCGACAGGTCGCACACTCTCAGCCTTACCTGCTCGTTTAATGCGGCCAATGAAATTCCAATGACGTAATTGCCGCGGTAATTAGATAATTGTGTACTCGACTTTACGATCGACTCGCTGCTGAATTCGTAACGAAATAACGGCCTAATAAAAGACTGCCGCTATGTTAGTTACAGCGGTGTGTACGTACATACAAAGCTTTTAAATGCTTTAACATTCCTCCTCCTCGTTGTTTCGTATTTATATATGTTACGTACGTGGATGTACGTGGATGCGCGTGGTACGTGCACGTCTATGTATTTACGCGAAGAGAATCATCGTCGACGCACATTTGATTTGCAGATTCACTGTGATGGAGAGGAATCTGAAGATTTAATGCGTTCTACGTAAACGTACGATGCACTTTTAACGAGTCGCGAATACGTAAAGCATTAAAAAAATAAATGAATAAAAAAGAAAAGATTGGTCGTCATCGTTACAAAAAGAGAAAATAAACGAAACAAAATGACAAAAAGATATCGATTTCCCTTTGATCTTATTTTATACGAAAGGTTCAGCGAAACGGGAAAAAGAAAAGAAAAGAAAAGAAAAGAAAAGAAACAGAATCGATCGATTTCTTTTCGAAACAGCATCCAGAGGAAGATAATTAAGCGAGAAATAATTAAATATCGCGGCTGGTTTTTCTTTTTTTCTTTTTTCTTTTATTATTATTATTATTATTATTATTATTATTATTATTATTATCCTTTTCTTATTTTTTAAATCGAACGGAACGTTATTAAAGTCGCATACACCTCCCGCGAGAATGGCCTTTGACGGTAATAACTAACCAACGGCTATTCCCTCGGCTCCATTTTTTCCCCCTCTTGCTTTTTTTTTTTTCTTTTCTTCCTTCCTTTTCCTCTTTTTAATTCTATTCTTGAAACTTAGTCGACACGACACGACGGCACGTGTATCTATATACAACACGCTTTCAGTAGCACGCACACGAAGGTACCATTCTCTCTCTATCTCTTTCTGTTTCCCTCGTCTCGCCTCGCATAACACACCGGACACGTAACACACCCTTTTCGCGCAACGCTCGTGTGCCCTTTTATCCGAAGGCGCTTTAATTAACGTTAATGAGACGAGCACGAAGGCGTTGCGGAGGAACGGCTTGGGGAATACATTTAGGTATACGGAAAAATCGAGAAAGTTGTGCAAGGAAATGTCTATCTCTCTTTTTTTATGCAAATATATATATATATATATACACACACATAGGTATATATATTTCTCTTCTTTCTCTAATACTCTTACAAGCTCGGAATAAGAAAAATTGAAGCAGCGCGAAGAATATTCCGACAAGAGAGGAAAACGAGTTTGGAAGTGCGCTTGGAAAAATCGACGCGTTCGTCCGTCGAAATTTCGTGTGGCTTCGACAAAAATAGAGGAATGGGATGGATACATCACACGTCGTGTTCTTTCCTATAGGTTTTACCACTTTTTCACAATTTATTTCTCTCTCTCTCTCTCTCTCTCTCTTTTCCTCTCACGTCTCGGTAGTTATTCCGAGATCTTGTAAACGTTTTACTTTCTCTTTCTCTTTCTCTCCCTCCCTTTTCCATTCTGTTTAATAGAACTTGTCTTTAAGAGTAAGAATGCTTTCAATTTTTTTTTCTTTTTTACTCTCTTACTCCTTTTAGCTTCATTTAAATACTTAGTAGAAGGAATCCAAGAAAGGGAAGAACATTTAGTAAAATATGCTAAACGCGAAGAAACAGAAATAGAAAATAGAGAAAGAGAGGGATAAAGATACAGACAGAGATACAAAGACATAGAGAGAGAGAGAGAGAGAGAGAGAGAGAGAGAGAGAGAGAACAGGACTATGGTAAATGAGATAAAAATGTTACCGATACCTTCCTACGAGATCCGCATTCGAATCGTTTTTCCGAGAGCAGCAGGCAACTACTAGGAAATAAAGCTCGCTCGGTTTCCCTTCTACCAAGAACATCTATCACGGATATATTCTTTATCGAGACCGCCTAGCTCGTCGTGGTATCGAGTTCGAACACAATACGATTTGGCGACGGTCCTTCCGGCAGGGACGAGACATATTTTAACGATAAAATATCATGCTATCCACATATTATATTATTTATGAGAATGAATATTCTGGGATCGGCATTAATCGTTATAATCAAATATTTCTCTTATCGATTTTCCCATTTACAATTACTACGATCGCATCGTTCGGAAGGATCAACGATCGAGATTTACGATCGACTGTACGGAATTGAATAAGGAAGAAATATACAAAATAATAAAAGACGGATGCGAATATTTAAAATTTCTCTTACGAGTGAAAATACTTTTCTGTAGTATATCCACGTATGGCCTTGCATATTCACGTTGAATAATGTCGATCGTTAGAGAGATACGTAAAATCAATAGGAAAAGCATAAATTCGATACAGACCATTCGTCCGCCTGTAGCATCTCTCCTACTCTCTCTCTCTCTCTCTCTCTCTCTTTCTCTCTCTATGTGTATATATATATCATACATATATACATACACATACATACATTCACGCATCCTCTCGTCCCAGTGACCCAACAACCGACAGACGGGAATGCCGTGCGGAATCGAACGAACGTAATAAAAACATTTTGACTCTCGTTTTGCCGCACGAGAAACAGTATAAAACCGCTCTCGAAAACGTCCACGATTTTTCGCGCTACTCTCGTTGTTCTATTTTTTCTACTGCATGCGAGATAACGCATACGAAGGTTGATCGTTAATGAATTTAGAGAATGAATGTTCTCGTTTATATTAAAAAAAAATATATATATATGATCGTACAAGCACGTATTGCCCTTTTTGTTTCTTTCTTCTCGTCTAAAAGTTCTCGTAAGTCTACGAACGTTCTATTGATTCTTCTATTGATTCTTTCAAAAACGGATTTTAAATCCGTTCGAGCAATAAGTTACTTTGTTCTTTTTTTCATAAACATTGATGCATTTCCAAAGAAGAAGGCGAGAGAGAACGAAACAATGCATTTCTTCGAAATTAATTGGTACTCTTGTAAGAAAAGAAAAAAAAATAGAAAAGAAAAAAAAAAAAAATTGGCACTTATAGGAACGCATCGATTCGTAGGCGTACGCACGCGCGTTCTTGTGTTCTATGCGATGGTCATGTACGGTGGAACGATGATTGACCTCTTGCGGCGTACCGTAATCGAATCTCTCGTAATCTTCCCTGCGGCCGTTGATCGCGATCGATGGTTTTGTACCGGTCGTTTTCTACGTGCTCGTTCTCCTCTTTCACGTTGTCGTCCTCGTTCTCTCGTTGACGGCCGAGGCTTATCTCTATTTCTCTCGCTCATTCTTCGTGCAAAATGTAGTTGAAGTAATTAACGTGTCTACGCGTAAAGTCGACGAGATATATAACGCGATAACAAATTTTCTTGATCGCTCCTTCGACTAGTCCCGTTTTATTGTCATCTCTATGACGTTATTTAATAAATTAAAATAAAGTTATATTTTCCTATTACGCGAATTATCACGATAATATAATTGTATTAGCTTTCATTTAAATAATTCAAGTTGTTAAATCGCACGTAGAGAAAAGCGAGCTGTTGTTACGTTCATACGTATATATAAAAAGACAAAAGAAATGAAATAAAAAGGAAAACACACGGAAAAACGCATCCATTCGATATCTTTATTTATCGCAGGTGCGACGATTTAAAAGAAGTTATTCGTCTGTCAAAGCAAATAGACATTCTAGACTATTCGCAACAATTTTTAATTAAGAATTTTTATTCGCAACTCAGGTTGCCTCCCTATATAACCATTTTGTACTCTTTACCGTTCCTTTTTATTTCACTTGCATACATGGTTTATGCCCTAAAAAAATTCTCTCTCTCTCTCGTTCTCTCTCTCTCTCTCGCTCTCTCTCTCTCTCTCTCTCTCTCTCTCTCTCTCTCTCTCTCATAGAAAGAGAGAAAGAGAGAGAGATGATATTTTCTCTTGTTTGTGGACACGCCGTTGACTCGTTCTCTTTTTTCTTCGTCCACCACGCGTTGACCCAGGACGATTGTATTTTTTTTTCTTTTCTTTTTTCTTTCTGTTTTTTTTTCTTTCTTTTTCTTTTTCCTCTTTTTTTTTTTTTTTTTTTTTTTTTTTAATTCTCTTTGTGTGTCGAGAAATCACAGGAACGCGCTCGCACGCTCCCTTTGGGGTGGATTATTGTATTTGTAAATAATAGTAGATATTGTTTGCTCACTCGGGACCGTAACAGCGAAGGGTGGTCCGCACCTCGGCAAATCGTATTAACTTTCCTCTCCTTTTTTCCTTTCTTTCCTTGTTTGCCGTGCGTTCGTCAATTTTCTTGAGATAACGCAATTTTTCGAGTTATTAGCCAGTAATACTAATAATAATAATAAGAAGAAGAAAAAATAATAATAATAACAACAACAACAACGACGACGATGACGACGACGACGAAAAAACATTTATCGCGTTAATTTTTCTCTTGCGAATATTTATATAGATAGAAAAATATCGAGACGATCGATAATCGATAAACAATCGATGTAATTTCGTTGGAGATATACGCCTTCGTTGGCACTTGCGTATATCGTGGAAACACAATGGATACTCGCGGACAAAGGAAAACGATGAAAGAGAATAGAGATAATAATCGTTGTAAGGGAAATAACGTGAAATAAACAGGGACTATCATCCATCGCAATTAACTTCTCCTTCTCGTAAGAGGGGAGATTCTCGTACCACGAGGCGAAGTCGTATCGCAGGTACGAAAATAAAAGGCAAGAAGACGATTTACGCGTGGCATTCTGCACGCGACGTCCAGTCAAGAAGGGGACGACAGCCAGAGTCAGAGGCAAAAGCAGAAAGAAAGAGAGAGAGAAAGGGGGGGCAAGGGGCAGAGACAGTCGGTCTACCGAACAGCCGGGTGGGTATCCCTCGAATCATCGACAGGTGCCGTGTACATAACTCGCCGTTTGGATATATCTGGCATATGTCCTTTCTCGAACGTGGAATAAAGAAAATGAGGCTTGACGGCTGTCGTCTCTTCGTCTAAAAGAATCTCGATCGAACGCATATTTATTTTTAGAATGAAAAAAGAGGAAAGGGATCGTCATCTCCTTTCTTTCTTATATATAATATACATTTTCTTTCTGTGTGTGTGTGTGTGTATTTATATATCTATATATCTATATATAGATACATCATTATTTTAATATATCAATTTGTCGTGTTATAATCCAATAATCAAATCGTTGATTTAATTGAAAGATTAAATTAATTCTCTTCATTGATTCAATGATTTTACATATTAACCTTTAAAAACTAATTAACTTTGTGTATATATATATATATATATATATATATATATATATATCTTTCTCTCGCTTTCATTTAGGTCCTATCAATTCTTCTTCGTTACACCTCGACTAATTCTTTACGAAACACGATCGGCAATCGTCTCTCTTGCACGAAAAACGATGCGCCAGCAAAAAGTTCTTTCTCATCGTCGCAAGATCGACGAGGTCCGTTTCTCTGTGGAAAAACGTTGGATAGGGGTAGAAAAGAAAAAGTAGTGGAAAAGACAAACGAAAACGAAACGTGGCACGACAAAGCGATCGACTCGCTCGATCACCTCGGGATACCTTGGGATACCTTGGGAGACCTCCTGAGAGACGAGTCTCGGGGACAAGCGCGCTTGTTCGGCAAAAAAGCGCGTGACTCCAGGTGCGTCTCGTCTTTCTCGCTAACGATCTTATTTCCCTTTTTTTTCCTTCCTTCTCTTTTTTCCCTTCTTCTTCTTCTTCTTCATCTTCTGTTTTTTCTCTCTTCTCTTATCTCCGTCCTCTCTACGGACGTTGCACGCAATTACACGTAGGATATCTTAGTTGGAGGGTAAACGGAAGAAAAAGCATTCTTGATCCATTTCCACTCTTCTACATTTCTTCCCCTATTTCTCTCTCTCTCTCTCTCTCTCTCTCTCTCTCTCTCTCTCTCTCTCTCTTACTTTCGCTTTTACTCTCTTCTTCTGCTTTTCTTCGTTTTCCTGAAGCACTCGACCGCACAAACACCCTTCATTCATTCCTTCCTTCCTTCCTTCCTTCCTTCCTTCCTTCCTTCCTTCCTACCTATCTACCTTCTTTCCTTCCTACCTTCCATCCTCAAACAACCACCCATCATATTTTCTTTCTTCTCACTCCTCATTTTCTATATCTCCCATCGAGGATCCCTTTTTGCGACGACGAGTGGGTATCCTGAAAAAAAGCGTGCCTCGCAACGACGACGACAACGAGGACTACGACGATGACACTACGAGGAGGAAAGGACTGAAGGAGGAGAAGCGAAAAATAAAAAAGGAAGGAAGGAAGGAAGGAAGGAAGGAAGGAGGAAAGAAAGGATGGTGGGGTTTACGCTTATAAGGGTGACGTCTGCTTTCATCCCTTGGCCGTGCATTCGTATTTATCGGGGTATAAACAGAGACGTACATCGACCCTCCATTTTACGAACTCGTGAGCCTCCCTACTTTTCCCTACTCTTCCTCGAATGTCGAACATTAACGTCGGATGCAGCTGGAATGAGGAACGAGGCTGAGGGGTTGTTCGTGGTGATAGCAAAGAGAAAGAGAGAGAGAGAGAGGTGTGCCGTTTTGCAGGTTTGTGAGACTCGAGTAGGTGTATCGGTAATGATACGTAGCTCGTGTATAGCTTGCGCGTGTGCACTCACAAAAGAGAGAGAGAGAGAGAGAGAAAGAGAAAGAGAGAAAGGAGAGTTAAAGAGGAGGCAAAAACGCGCGAAAGGGATGGATGATAGTGATACTGAAGGGTCGAGAGAAAGAGAAAGAGTGATAGAGAAAGAGAAGAACGTATTCGCGAGAAGCGCGATTCTTTTCAGTCGAATTGTGTCGGGCGAGAGGCGCTAGCGACCGAGTGATAAATCGTCTAATTATCGGCTTTTCCTCGGCCATATTGTGCTCGTCGCTGATGTACAGGGAATGCACTTATTGTCGAGCAGCGGCTCACCTCTCTCTCTGCTCCTCTACTTCTCTCTCTCTCTCTCTCTCTCTCTCTCTCAGCGTCCTCCCCTCTACCCTCTTCTCCTACTCCCACCATCAACCCCCTGTGTATCCTCCCATACCAACTCGATTTCTCGTCCTACCTTTTTTCCTCGCTCGTTCTTCGAGCGTATAACTATCCTGACGTTGCTGCTCTCAGCCATCTTTTCCTGGCCTCGTCGAGGCCAGTAACAACGCGATCGTTGCTACCGTAATCTTTGTCTTCGAATTAATTGCTTTTAACGGGATGAGAATACCGGAGAAGGATGATCGGTTCGTTCTAACTTGACGCGATATATCATTTTGCTGATCTTTTTCTTCTTCTTGCTGATCTTTGTCTGTCTGTCGCTCTCTCTTTCTCTCTCTCTCTCTCTCTCTCTCTCTCCATCTTTCTTGATCCTTTGTCGTCGTCTTTGTTGTCGTCGTCGTCGCTTAAGAATGTCCTTTCGTATTCATCGAATGAAAAATACTTGTTTTCGTAGCGTTTAGACACATTGCCCTTCAGCTGGCAATCTAGACGAGACGTATTACACACAACAAACACTCCAACATATTGCGCGTTTACTCGTTGTTATTGCCGAGTGAAAAACAAAAAGGAAATAAGAAGGAAAAACAGTTCAAGGACTTTGAAACGTTCGGTCAATCATTCACCTAGCTCGAAACCGAGTTAGATTTATATCGTCAGTCGTTCGAAGAGGAGCAGCATAGATTTTCGCACGAGGAGAAGTTCTCTCTTCTCTTATCTTCTCTGTTTTTACTATAAACGCGTGTCGCCGAATACAACGAATTAATAACAGGCAGAAATAGTCGGCAGAGACATCGTAATAATTAATTTACTGACTAACTCGGATGAAATTATCGCCGGAACGTATTCACGGTAGGTGCTTAAAGACTATTAATATCCGTTATTGGCGATAATCATTTACTGTCTATGAAGAGTATCATTGCATCTCTCTCTTTCTCTCTCTTCCTCTGCCCTTACCGTTATATTCATTACGCTTTCATTAAGCTGTCACCGGCACACACAGCCATTTTATATCGAGTTTAGAGCGATATTTAATCCATCTGTCCGTCTGTCCGTTGGACGGACAACGCTCGAAAACAAAATCAAATAGAATGACGAAAAGTATTTAATAAATAAACCGGCTCGTGCGATAACGCAACGAATATCTATGTATGGTGTGTATATATGTAAATTTACCTATCATCTATCTGTATATATGTGTATATACACACACACACACACACACACACACACACACACACACACACACATATGCACGTATGTACATCGGAATACTTCATTAGATCGATAGAATGAGAGAGACTGAGATAGACAGATCATCTCTTGCATTAAAAAGAGAGACAGAGAGAGGGAGAAAGAGCAAGCTAGCATACGTCTATACGTACGTACGTGCGTAGGGTGCGTAACGAAGAGGGAGAGTAAGTACTGGATCTAATGCGAGCGTAATGGCGATAACGACGCTGGCTTTCCAACGTTGAGTTTCGTTAATGCTATCGGTAGCTGTTTACACGCACCGAAGCGCCATTCTTGGCGATTAATACACGTGCATGCGTGTACGCTCGTCGTTAAATACGATGACTGGTCTCTCTCGACTATCCCTCTCTCTCTCTCTCTCTCTCTCTCTCTCTCTCTCTCTCTCCCTCTATTGTATTTCCCTCATCATCAATATTAACTAATATAGGTAGGTGCGTACTTACGTATATGTGTTTTGTGTTTTTATATGTGTATGTATATATCAGACATGTAATCACACTAAGGAAACTCACACGTTACGCGACACAGATAAGAAAGACGTCGACGAACCTCCAGTCGTTTTCCTTGATTCGTCATCAAGATTGTTCCTTCTTCTCTCTTCCTCCGTCTCTACGCTCTCCGAAGATAATGATGTGGTATACTAATGAACAAAAAGCAAACGAATTTTTATCTTTATTAATTTCTTCTCTCTCTCTCTCTCTCTCTCTCTCTCTCTCTCTCTCTCTCTCTCTCTCTCTCTCTCTCTCTCTTTCTTTTCTTATTAATAAAGTTTTCATCGTTAGATAATAAAAAAAGTACTATATATTATATATATATATGTATAAATAAATATAAATATATATACATAAAATATATGAATATAAATATATATATAAAAGTGTCCAATCGAAAAAAGTTTTAAAACGCGTATCGTTTTTATTATTTTATTTTTTTTTCTTTTAAATCGAAACACACGACTCTTATCGTTTAAAAGTGTAAGAAGTGAAAGAAGAGATAGAGAAGTAATAAGGAAAAAGAGATAGATAGAGATAGAGCAAGGGAAAGGTAATAGGAACAGAACAAAATTTCCCTTCTCACGTTACTCTTTCGATTCACGTTGGGCGTTCAATATCGTCGCACATACTCGATTGCACGGTGAATAATAAAATCGACGCGTGGAATCGACACCAACCTGTCTCTATCTCTATCTCTCTCTCTCTCTCCCTCTCTCTTTCTCTGTGTATTTTTCTATATTTACGTATATACATATAATCTGTGCAATTTTCGTGCAAAACAGCTTTTTCGTCCTATCATTCCTGTCATTTTCTTCGTTTTCTCTTTTTTCTGTTTTTCCGAGTTTTTATTTTTATTTTTATTTTTTTTTACTTTTTTTTAACTCAATAGCCACTAAAAAAAAAAAAACAGCTCGTCGTTCATAACTCTCGTTAACAACATCGAGAAATTATGTACATATATAGATAGTACCTATGTATATATATATATATATATATCTCCAAACGATCGTCTGCGAAACTCGAACACGAGGACCATTATTCGCTATATTGGAGCCCAGGATTATCAATCATTGATCGTCCTTGAATATCGCGCAACAATGATCATCGTGATTACCGGGCAACATCAAAGGACTTTCGCGTTAACCATGCGATTCTAAGCACGATTATCATCTAAATCGATCGAGAATATGAGAAAATCGTCAAAATCTAATCTTTCTTTAAAATATTCATGAAATTTGATAGTTTGATCGTATTTATTATAATAAAGTGTGTTTCGGGAAAAAAAAAGGAAAAATTTTACTCTACGTCAAACGTTCCCTCCCTCTCCCTCTCTCTCTCTCTCTCTCTCTCTCTCTCTCTCTCTCTCTCTGACTATCTCTTTCTTTTACGATTGGATACATCGTCGAGCGAGCGAAAGAAATCAAAAGTCAATGGTTGTGCGCGTGTTATTCGTACGGAAAATACCTTTCCCTTAGAACGAAGCGTGACAGCATTTGGAGGTAGGAACGAACGGCCCTGCGTAATAATAGCCACCCCTTGGCTCGATATATGTTGTTTAATCCGATTGATCGAACGCTAAAGCGCGTTATTATCGCCTTACAATTTCCAAGTAGGACCATTCGGCCAGCAACGAGGCATAGAGAAAACGTGTATTCGTGCGTATATATATATATATATAGACATATATATCTACATCACATATATATATTATATATGCGTGTGCGTACATACATACATACATACATATGTACACATAGATATATATACATAGAGATACGTATACGTACATATGCCCGAATGAATGCGTTTCAGCAACCTTTGCACCCCGTAGCGCCTCGTGTGTGGAAGTTTGACAGGACGCTGGCGGGGTAACAATGCGCGCGCGCGTGCACGCTCGTGTCCGACGATGCAGTCGAGACTTCAGAAGTCAAGCGGCTATACGTGGCCTCCCGCCGTTGTGATCAGCTCCTCGGTGTCTATGATCGTTCTATGATCGTCATTTTTAATTCGGTTTATAACGTCTACAATGTGTGAATGTGCGGTAATTATAAGTATCTCTTTCGATATTATGCACGGTGAACATAGAAGAAAAAAGATCGACACCGACGAGAAGCCGATCGATTATTATCGCGATATAATGATCGACGATAAGGTGTGAATTGTTTTTTCCTTTCTTTTTCTTTTTCTTTTTTCTGTTCTTTTGCCGATCCATTTCCTTCTTGATATTCTTTCTATACGTAATGTTATTTTTAAATAAGTGGAACATACCGTTTTGAATTCTCGCTAAACACACTTTATATCGTGTGTATGTGTGTGTGCGTATATATGGTACTTAAATCGTATGAAAGTGCCCCCATAAAAATAATCTAAAGAATGCTTGAACTTTCCACGAAAACGATATTTGCATCGATGTATGTACGCGTTGGTAGCGTGTCAAGACAGAGAGTTGGCGGTGGTGGTACGCCAAGGGGTGGGTTTAATTCATGGAAGCATTGAATACGACTTTAATGCTAAACGTATATGTTATGTATATCCGTGTGTGTGTACGCGCGTGTGTATTTGTGTACACACATACGTATACTCTCTCTAGGATAATTTATATACGGCAACCCCGAAGAGATTATCGCGTACTTTACGATGTTACCGAAAGCCGTTCCTTCTTGCTGTTTTTTATATTTTCTTGCCTTTTCAATTTTCGAGATTACGTAATATCACGTTTGTTTTAGATTTACATGCATGCGAAAAGACTTTATCGTGTCATGGCAATTTATTATTAAACGCATAGGTACACGCAACACGTTAGGGATAAAACGTGCCGTACGATGAAATTATTTTTCTCTATTACGTAATAATTCTTATAAACGTTAAAAAATTAAACGAGCTGTTGGCATTACTAACAGCTAATAAAAATGATTGTGGGACAAAAGGAAACAACCAAGTTAAAGTTTATCTTTCGTTTTATTGTTTAGATCGAGCGACCAGTGGTAAAACGAGGTCTGCATACGTGGCTCGGACAAGCATGCACCAAGGTAAATATCGATTCTAGTTAATATACGATCCAAAGCTCTGGGAACGTCGCTCTAGACACGTCGTACTAGCAGTCTACGTGGCTTTCGTCTTCGCGAACAGAGAAAACACCTTGGACTCTTCTCTCTAGAGTCTAACGGCACAGCGGTTTTTACCAAATTCTGACCCAAATCCTTCTGGAGTCGCATACGATCGATAGTCATCGCACACAATCGCGTTGGACTCCATTTCGTAGAGAGCGTTTATCTATTAAAACTCCCATTAACAAACGTTTCGCGAAACCGTTGATTATTGTTTCCAACGTTTCGACAATAGTTTTTCGTTGAACGTTCTCCTCCTTCGTCTCTCCCTCCCGTCGTCCCACCGATCGTCCAAGAGATAATTCAACGCTTCGTTTTCGGGGTAGCTTCGTCGATTCGCGTACGGCGAATCTAACGAGATCGATCAATTTTTCATTCTTCCTTGAAATATTCACGGTACACGGACAGCGATCTCTCTAAACACAACTACGGATAAGATATTAATCGAAACTGATGTACCTATATCGTTACTGTCGATCAACTTTTTCGACAATCAATTTTTCTTTTCCTTTTTTTCATTCTCTCTCTCTCTCTCTCCTTTTTTCTCTTTTTTTTTTCTCTTTTCCTTCTCTTTCCTCAATATTCCTGGAGGAGGGGAGATTTGAAACTCAATCATGTCGCACTTTCACGCGAGTTCAATGGCATAAAAGAGTTCTGAAGCGAGCCAATATGGTCGATGACAATCGCAAAATTTTCAGTCTGCACATCCACCGACCTCTCCATCAACCCCCTCTCTACTTCTCCCTCCCCCCCCCTCTCTCTCTCTCCTCATCCCCTATTGTCGTCCGTTCACGATCGGCAGCGTTGAAGTATAATCCATGACGCGCTCGCCGCGTAATCTGATTATATGCGCGATAGCTTGTAATTAGTTGTATTTGAGCTCGCGAATCGTGACCAAAATATCTTGTATACCTTCGATATTTAATCGCGTTCGATAAAGCATTCATGAGAGAGATAGAATAATCAAAATATAATGATATAGGCTAGAGAGAGAGAGAGAGAGAGAGAGAGAGAGAGAGAGAGAGAGAGATAATAAAAGAAATATTAATCGGTGAATTAATCGCGGTTTAGGATTTCGTTTGTTTAGTCAAAGCGACGAAGAACATCATCCTCTAGATTGCCGGAATACTTGATGCTTCGCGTAATAATTTCTCGGAGAATTTCTTCACCGGTAATACAGCTATGAAATCTCACGGAAACTTGTAACACGGATCGGCACGCGGAAGTTTCTTCGTTATAATCGAACCTCGTGATTCACGAGCACTTCCTTATATATAGATGCATATGTATTTTATATATACATATATATATGTACGCATATATATATATATATGTCTGTGTGTGTATAAATATGTATATAAATATGTACGCGAATTATATCTATATTATTATAGCCGAATTATTTCGAATTATATAGATATTTTCGGAGTAAGATTATTACCTTCGTTCGTATAATTTTTAAATATAAATCATATAATAATTTTAACGAGAGATAGAATCGTATCACTGACGTTTCGTCTATATAAACATATATATATATATATTGTAGTTGAAATTTGTCGGTGCCAACGCAAATCGTAGCGAGTAAACACGGCGGATATCTTGAGAAAAAACAAATAGGAATATCCGTATGTGAAATCAGAGGAGGAGGAGGAGAAAGAGAAAGATAGAAAGATTGTTCGAAGTGGGGAAATTGAGGGGAAAGGTTGTCTCGGAAAACCGACATCTTCTCTCTCCTTCTCTCTACACACACATACACACACACACAAACATATATATTTCCTTCTCTCTACGCAACTTCGAAGATATCTAGTTGTTTATTTCAGAAACGGCGTCTATACGACGAGAAGAGCGTTCGCTCGCGTATGGGAAATCCTAAAAGGGGGTGAAAACGAATATGGAAACGTATAAGGCAAACCTTTGAGATAGATAAGAAAATACTCAAAGGATATATATACATCTCTCTCTCTCTCTTTCTCTCGAACCACTTTGAGCAAACGACGCGATAAACACTTTACTTTCTACAACTTTCTTGTTTTTCTTTCTTTTTCCTTTCTTTTCCTTTTCTTTTTTTTTTTTTTGAAACCTTTAAAATAATATCGTAGATATCTACTTTATCGAACCATTCGCAATGAACATTTCTAAAAGAATTGTTTACAAGCTACTTTAACGTATCATAAATTATTTATTTCGAACGAATGCACACGAAATGATTCGGCAACGAGGGACATTTCTTGGTAATCATGTTAATCGTCAAACTATTGTTCCAACGTTGCAAATTTTCTGTCATCTCTAACTTCTCTTTCCTCTTTCCCTCTCTCTCTCTCTCTCTCTCTCTCTCTCTCTCTCTCTCTCTCTCTCTCTCTCTCTTCTCTTCTCTTCTCTCCTCTCCGCTCTTAAAAACTATCTCCACCTACCGAATACGCTCGTCCTCGAGGAACACTCGCTTCCGTGCAACGCGACGTTACTCGAGGATAATCCCGTTGTTTTGCATTATCCTTCCCTCTTTCCACTTCCACCCATCCTTTCCATTATCTCAATGAGAGTCCGGTGCATTTCGCCTAGCGATAAGACTCACCTCTTCTCCCTCCACTGTCTCTTCCTCTCTCCCTCTCTCTCTCTCTCTCTCTCTCTCTCTCGTTCTTTCGCTATCTATTCCCTTTTCTCTTTTTTTTTTCTTTCTTTCTCTTTCTCTCGTAGAAAGGGCCGCGTTCGACCGAGGCTTAACGAAAAATTGCTTTTCCGTTGAATTACCTACAGTATCGTGATTCATGCGCGAGAACATAGAGAACGTGAAGAGAAAGATAGAGAGAGAAAGAGAGAGAGAATAAGAGAGAGAGAGAGAGAGAGAGAGAGAGAGAGAGAGAGAGAGAGATAGGAAAATGGAAGAGAGAAGAGAGCGAACGTAAACGGATCTTATCTCGGTCGATGAAGCACGCCGTTCGATATTCCGATATATACACACGCCCTCTGGGCGAGAGTCTAACATAATAGAATTCCTCGTTATATAAATTTCGGTGCACATTTTTCTGCCATCCATCGATCTATCTTTCTCTCTTTCTTTTCCACGAATTTTCGAGTTTCTCTTTCATCTCCTATCCGCTCGTACATTTGACTCTCTCTATCTCTATCTATCTATCTATCTATCTATCTCTTTTTCTCTCTTAAATTCGTGCGCTACGACGTATCGTTTTGCTCCCCTTCCTCTCTCTTTCTTTCTCACTCTCTCTCCCTCTTTCTGTATATATATCTATCTCTCTCTCTCTCTCTCTCTCTCTCCTTGTTTCTCTCGGCACTTTGCTCGGCGAAACGTTCGACGATTCTTCAAACGCACGCACGGTAATGGAATTCGCGGCGCAACGGCGCTCGTTTCTCAAACGATTTTATCCTCCCCAGCGTGTAAAGGGAACAACGGACGCCAGAAGACGACACAAAGTGTATCTCTCTCTATCTATCTCTCTTTCTCTCGCTCGCTCGTGGTCGATAAAAAGAGATTCGCTTCGTCGATTAACTTCCGTTTTTCTCAGCGTTTTCTCCTTCTTCTTCTTCTTCTTCTTCTTCTTCTCATCCTTTTCCTTCCTTTTCGTCTCTTAGTTGCTCGTGCGGAACGACCGCGTGGCTTGTATGTATCATCTCTCTCTCTCTCTCTCTCTCTCTCTCTCTCTCTCTCTCTCTCTCTCTCTCTCTCTCTCTCTCTCTCTCTCTATTTCTTTCCTCCTTTCTTTTCCGCTACTTCACTCGGCACCCCCACGTGCCCTTTCTTCCTTGAAAAAGAACAGAACTACACTTCGCGCGCTCTTGGCGTGGATCTTTCATCTCGAGACATTTCTTTCTCCTTCTCTCTCTCTCTCTCTCTCTCTCTCTCTCTCTCTCGGGCTCTCGCTCCTTCTCTCTAACCTTTCTTTCCTCTATTCTTTCAGTCCGCTTCAGGAGTCGGAGGACGTATTTTTGTTTGCATTTAATTTGCGCTAGGGTATCAGGTACGCACCGCCCGGGAAAAATGTTTACCGAGGATTTTTCTTGCAAAGTAGCGGGCTACCCTTCGCGATTTCGAGACCAACTTCCTGGAAGGAGACTCTTCTACGTATGTACATTCTACGTACGAGTGTTCCCCCTCTATTTTCTTCTTTTTACCTTTCTCTTCCTCTTCTTCATCCTCTTTATCTTTTTCGTTTATCGTCTTCTTCCGTCTGTCCGGCAAAGATTCCGACGAATTTTAAATTTCCCTTCGCAAACCCGAACCCTCTTGATTACGATCTTACGAAGATCTGACAAATTCGGTTGAGAATCAGTTATAAAAAAAAAAAAAAAAAAAAGAAAGAGAAAAATGGGATGGTTTGTAAAAAAAGAAAAAGGAAAAAAAATACGATCGAAAGCATAGATAAATCGGATCGATTTATTCCGCGCGATAGAATCCATAGGAACCTTTTTACGTGGGGATCGAGGAACAAATACGATTGACCTTCGTCGGTCAATATACAAACGAACGTATTTATTGGAATAACTCACGCACGAAACTTTAATGGTCGCTTTGCAGCATCCCTTTTTCTCGGAGGGCCTGTTGGTCGATATCATCTCTCCCATGGAATTGGTCAAACGTTGTTAAAGATAAGAAAAAAAGGAACGATATAAATCGACGTAGTAAATTGTAAAATAATGCTCGAACCATAAGTCACTTTGGAGAGCTTCATTTTCCAAGGAGTTATCGGAGCGTCTGTTGATTCGACAAACGTTTGCCGTTGGTGGGCGACACGTAGTGTACCGTGCTGTAATCTCCTTGTAGCAGTATAGTAGTAGTAATAGTAGTAGTAACAGTAATAGTAGTAGTAGCAGCAATGGTGGCGATAGTGTACCATACAACATCGAGTCCCTCCTACTCTTTCTCGATTCACACTGTTTTCTTATACACTTCGTCCTCTCTCTTTCTCTCTTTTACACACACTCTCTTGCTCTCTCTCTCTCTCTCTCTCCCTCTCTTTCTCTTTTAGTGTATACGAGAGGAAAACATTTGCTCTCACTTTCGAAACGTTCACGCGTGCTCCGTACGAATTTCTCTCGCCGAAACGATTAGCCTTTGACGTCTGAACATCGTCTAGAAACTTCAAAAATGTCAACGACCTTGTTCTATCGTTTCGACGCTGCTAACACACGCGTCAACGATTTCACAATCGAAAATAGAAACTAGTCGAATGTAAATGATATTGTAGAATGCTAATTTTTATTAACATCGCGACACACAAAAAAAGAAAGAGAAAGGAAACCAATAAACGAGATGGACGAAGAAAAAAAGTGATTGTGAAAGGAGTACTATACTCATTCGTCATAACTTATTCGTTCTTAAATAATTAAACGTATATATTTATATATATCTCCTTTTATTATTAACGAACCACATTATTTTCTCGTTGAGTCGTCTCCAAATTTTGCTGTTTAAATGATGAATTATATTATTTATCCTTACGGATCTCGAATTATCGACGTCATTGAAACATCGTCGTAAAAAAAAAAAAGAAAGAAAGAAATCGACGAAAAAATAAAAAAAGAAGAAGTCATGTAAGATATAGGACTAGTTTATACTTGAAAAAGGACATATAATAGAATCTCTTCATTGTCGTGCGTGTTTCGGTTTCTCGAAAATAAAAAAAAAATAAAGAGAGAAGAGAGAAAGAAAAATGATGGCGACGATGAAAGACGATCGCGTGTAACGGCAACGTTTCTTCGCGAACCTTACTTCGAAACAATTCGCGTGTCGCTCGTGCTTATATCGTGATTATCGTTCCGTAACGATCGTATAAAAGAAAGAGTCCAAGGAGTCCCGATGGATATTGCCGAGAGGATCGAAAACGAAAGATGCAAGAACGAGTAGACGGATAAATTGGCCTCGTGAAATTATTTCACAGAGAGAAAGAGACAGAGAGAGAGAGAGAGAGAGAGAGAGAGAGAGAGAGAGAGAGAGAAAGAGAAAAAGAGAGAGAGTAAATGAAAGGAGGAAAAACAATTATGAAAAAGAAAAAAAAAGAGGAAGAAAAAAAAATTTTTTTTACGAATTTATCACCGCGTATAAACGTAGCAGACTGAATAAATTTAATATCGTGGCTGAAGTTAAAAAAAAAAAAAAAAAAAAAAAAGAAAATTGGTAAAAGAATTCATTTATATCAGATTCTCCAAAAGTATTTGTAGATTATTCAAAAAAATATATATATGTATGTATGTATGTATGTATAATGCCCTTTAGAGAAAGTACAAATAAAAAAAAAAAAAAAAAAAAAAAAAGAAAAGAAGCAAAGTTTGTTCGATCACCCTTTTTCGTAGAACGTTTATAGACGATTACCAATCGACGATAAAATTGTAATCGTTAGATTTACGATAATTGCCAATAAATCAAAAGTTACGCGAGAATATCTTCGGAAATGATCGTCGTGCGACTGGATCGAACGTTTACCCATTTATCTGTCCGACGGCTTATGATCATAAATGTCAATCAATGTAGATCAGATTTCAGACTATAGCCTGACGGACGAACGACGTAGAATAATTTACGGTAAATCGCGTCCGTCGATCTTCCCAAAATTATTGTCTTATTTCGTAAACGCAAATCTTCGTCGTTGTTTCCGAACCGATTGCGAATCAATAGGAGTAAAAGAGGTGAAAGAGAAAGAGAAAGAGATAAATAGGTAGATCGATAGAGAGATAGATAGAGAGATAGATAGAGAGATAGACGGATAGATAGATAGAAAGAGAGAGAGAGAGAGAAAAAGAGAGAGAAAGAGAAAGAGAAAGAGAAATAGAGAGGGAAATGAACGTCACGTTCGGTCGATTCTCGAACCGAGGGACGTATGTACGTTAATTGTCAGTAAATCGAACCGTATGAACGTTGGGACATTCTCACAATCACTAGCATCCATCCTAGCTATCTTGATCGTCCCTTTCTCATTTATCCCGTTATTATCGTTCAATAGAAGAAGAACGATGGATAGTCGATCGTCGGATCGATTTCATCCGTCGCTCCTGTCGGAAATCCTCGATGACGTACACATTGATAACGTTAATCACGCGAAACCACAAGTTATCGTTACGCGCTTCGAAGAAAAAAAAAGAAATAATAATAATAATAATAATAAACATGAATCAAATTGCAACAATTAACGAAAGACGAAGAATTTTAATTTTTCTCGATATTGAAAAAAAAAAATACAGAGAGAAAAAAATAAAAAAAAAAATAAAAAGGAATTCGATACGAACAAGAAGAGCAATCCTTTTTGAATAATTTCTACGGGCTCCTGTCTCGTTATTTTTTTTAAGTAAGTAGATCCAAATTTAGAATCATTGGGGAGTTTCTCGTCGCTCCTCGCATATTTTGTGGATGGAAAAATCCAATTTTCAGCACGGTCGGTTACGAGCAACGTGGCCCGTTCGTTATCGCCTCTCCGTTAAGCGTCGAACACTGCGTTTAATCTCCGATCTACGATTATATATGGCATGAGTTACCCACGAGTTATACAATATTGGATCGACCGAAATTCGAACGAGAGAGAGCAGGTGGTCTCTATGGATCTTGGAATTGATTTTGTTTCTTTTTCTTTCATAGACAACGAGGAAGTGAAAAAAAGAGAGAGAGAGAGAGAGAGAGAACGAGAAAAAAAATTAAGGGGTAGATGGGGAGGAAAAGGGCAGCGGAGAAACGCAGTTACGTTCTTATCAGATTTCGAATTCTTTTAATAAACTATCGTAAATTTGATCGATTGTAAAAAATCAAAATTCGTTCTCGATGGAATAAACGATAAATTTCTCGAAAGTTAAATAACATAAGTAAGCCTTTTCTCGTTTCGTTCCGTAAGATATCGAAGATTATTATCGTTCGTATTCGATTGGCAAAGATTAAGAACGGAGTTAGTCGGTCGGAAGAAAACACAGGAACGTTATTCGAACTGCCAAGTATCGCGTTAGAAAGAGAATCGTTTGGTGGAAACGTTTCTCGGTTCGTTCGTAATACGTACACGTTCGCGAGTAGTAGATACGCACGTACACACGTACGAGCTAACGCGTTTCCCACCCGTTATATACTGGCTGCTTCATTGGTCCAGTCGTACGAGATAAACACGAGGTACGCGTAGAGAAACATAAAATTTTTAAACCGCTCCCACGTTTTCTCTCGCTGACCTCTAGGAGTCCTTTGTTTCTGTCCTTATCATACAATTTCTCTCCCCTCCCCCCCCTCTCTCTCTCTCCTTTTCTCTCTTCGCCAGTTGTTCGTCAAGCTGCCAAGCGGTAATAGCCGGTCGTACCGAATCGCCGGGACTCCCGATGGGCGTTTTAAAGAGAAGAAATATTAATCCAAGTTATTAGTTAGACACACGTAACGATGAGACACGGCTGTTTCCAACTGGTCGCTGAACCAACTTCCACGGAGTTCAAGTTGGGAATGTACCGTGATGATGCGTTGTGGGAAGAGACATTCCATGCGTATAAGATAGATAGAGAGAAAGAGAGAGAGAGAGAGAGAGAGAATGGAAGAGACCGGTGAACGAGCAAGCTAACTAGAGAGAGAGAGAGAGAGAGAGAGAGAGAGAGAGAGAGAGAGAGAAGAAGAGAGAGAACAAGAACGGGAGACGAAACATACGCGAAATGAGAGGAAAAAGAAAAGAGTATAAAAAGAGAGAGAGAGAGGAATAGCTCCGAAAGTACGATGGGAAAGAGAGAAAAAGAGAGAGAGAGAGAGAGAGAGAGAGTAAACGAGTAGCCCAACTATGATAAATGCTCGACACACATCATGCTCGCGACGCACGTCCTTCAAAATGGCTACAATGCCGGCTCGTACCTATTATGCTAAAATGCAATCTCCTGATAAGCACTGGCGCGCATTGCGGACCGCTTAATCTCACCTATCTGCCGAGAGAGTGAGATAGAAAGAGATAGAGAGAACGACCGTGAGAGGATGGTCGAGAGGGAGGGGACGAGCTAGGGAACGAATAGGAGGGAAACAAAATGGGAACGAGACTGCTTTGGGTGGGTGATTCGGGATAAAGAGCTGGGATCGGTGGTTGTGTGGCTGATGGAGGAGGACGAGGAGGAGGAGGAGGAGGAGGAGGAGGTATAGCAGCCAGAGACAGACGGAAAAGAGAGAAAGAGAAAGAGAAAGAACGAGAGAGGGAGACAGCGCGATGTTCGGGGGTAGAGGGTTCGGTAGATAGGAGAAGAAATAAATTCTCCGATCGATAAAAGCGTCCGGTTAAACGTCAAAGGGGTCTCTTCGTGCGGGAAGTACTTTCGATATTTGACAAAAAAAAAAAGCAATCGCATACACAAATACATGTATGTATATAACATATATATATATGTGTGTGTATGTATGTATATATAGACAATATACAGACAAACATATAGCGACCGTAGGATACGCTTTTATTTCACGAAACACGTTCGTGCCATCGTCGATACTCCTTTACCACCCCTTTTAAAACATCCATCGAACACTATACTACCCCTAACATCAATACCTACGTTGTACCTTTGAAACTAACCAATAATTCGTTCATCGTCAATGTTTTATTTTTGTTTTGTTTTTTTTTCTGTTTTTTCTTTTTTTTTTTTTTTTTATGTATACAGAACTAAATCGAGATAAAGACAGTAGAGAGAGTCTTTAGAAAATTCCCAAATTTTCTATCGCCCTTTGTCCTCTTACATTTTATTCCGCACACACACATATATATATATATATATTTCTATCTCTTTCAGTCGGTTTTACTCGTGCGAAACGAAAAACCCGTAGGTTTTCGCGTAGGTACCGTACGGCCGGCCGGAAGTGACGCAGTTGACGCACCGAGTACAAAGAGATCTCGCCGCTCCTGTTTTTGCGGTCGAATCGTCGCTTACGAGAGAAGCTTGTGCTTTTTCAGCCACGAAAAAGAGCTTACAAAAAGAGAAGGAAAAATTATTCGAGGAGGGGTAGAAGTGGGTGGGGTGAGAAAGAGAAGAGAAGAGAAGAGGGGGAGGGGGAGGGGACAGGAAGAGAGAAACGAGACGGCCCTGATGCTTTTCGACCTCGACTACTACTGCCCTACGGCGCGGTGCCCGGAGAAAAGAGCGTTTGAAATTGTTCCGATCGCGCGCTTTTGCTACCACCACCTCGTTCGTGTCCTTTTACGGAGGGCCGAAAGGGCGGAGGTGGAGGAATTAGAGAAAAAAAAAAAAAGAAAGAGAAAGAGAAAGGGAAAACAAACGAACGAACGAACGAACGAACGAACGAACGAACGAACAGCGAACGAACAAACAAATATAAAAAAAAAAAAGAGGAAAAGAAAAGGAATATGAAAAAGGGATATAGCACTACCGTTGATCATTGTCGAGTGTCAGTTTTTCTGTCGACTTTCTGCTGCTTCTACCCAACTCTCTCGCATGTTTATTTGTATGGATTCTGGTTCGATGCAAGTTTCCAACATCGAAGGGAAGAATTTCAAACGGTAAAGTATACGAAAATGGTAACTTACACACTCGCGTATATACGCACGTATACGTACGTACGTGCATACGAAGAAAAGGTAAGAACGAAGGAATATAACAGAAGACGGTATGGTATTCGGTGTATAAACAAAAATGAAAAGAATAGAATGTCTCGTAGGAACGTTAGGGAACTACTGATCGGAGAGAGTTTTACGCTGAAATGCACAATATTCTCGTCGTTTTCGCTCGTGCTCGTGGAAGAAGGAAGAAGAGAAAAAAAAAAAGAAAAAAAAAAGAAAAGAAAGGAAAAAAGAAAAAAAATGGAAGAAAGAGAACTGCTTAACGGGAAAGAGCGTAAACGGAATCGACGCGATTTGTAAGAGGTAAGAAGAAGAAGAAAAAAGAAGAAAAAAAAAAAGAAAAAAAAGAAAGAAAGAAAATAGTATCTACCCAGCTACCTACTCGTAAGAGGAGATAGGTATCTTGACAATTTTTCGGTGGATGCCGCTGGACATTGCGATTCGATCGAATCTTCCTATCTACGTTAAAGATCGTTCTTTCTTTATCTTTGTCCTCGTTCAGTTTTCTTCCTTCGCCAATGTACCAAAATAGGAAAAGCTTCCTCTCTCTCTCTCTCTCTCTCTTTTTCTCTCTCTCTCACTCTCGTTTTCGCCCTTGGAACCAAACTATGATTGGCACGTCTTAGTCAGCCGATTAAAGGAAGAGTACCTACCTATTTCCGTCGAACTCGCGGCAACGAAATCGTTCGCCGTTTAGTTCTCTTCGTAGAGAGAACATTCGGAAAGTTTAGATACCTCTCCGAGATCCTCTTCCAGGCGAACGAATAAGCAGGTATTAAGGGCTTAGACCACAGATCGAATTCGAACTACCTACGTAGCTTTCGTTGCTATCTCTCTCTCTCTCTCTCTCTCTCTCTCTCTCTCTCTCTCTCTTTCTCTCTCGCTCGCTCGCTCCTTCTCCTTTTTCTCGTATTCTCCTACGGAGCAAAGACGGTAGATCCAGCAGCCGAGAAACGAGAATGTGCGGGATCGTCGTGGCGCCGAGAGAGGGTAAGAAGGGAAGACGGGAAGACTCTTTAGGGGGTGGGTTAAGTATTGAGAATTGTCCGAGTGCTCGAGTGGTTTCGCAGCCGAAAGACGAAGGAGAACGAGCGAGCTTAATGGAGGATCATCGTCCAAATTCGTGCGAGTTCTGCGTCACCAAAGTCGCGAATCTCGATCAACGGGAAGCGTGAAGATTGAAAATTAATCGATCGAAAGTAACTCCTAATCGATTATTCCGAATCGTATCGAGCTGGGAGAGTCGTGTTAAAAGCGGAAATTAAAATACGTCGATGTGCGACACGGAGAGAGAGAGAGAGAGAGAGAGAGAGAGAGAGAGAGAGAAGGGGGGAGGGGAGAGATAGAACGCGAGATATCTCTCTCTTCCTCTCTTTCTCTCGAGGGAGAGAGTGAAATATGTTTCGCGTTCTAATAATTTTGCTTTAGCTCGCCGGATTACGATTAATTAGATTCGAATTTAACCGACCAAAATGGCGACCGTTTTGTCGACGCTTCGTTGTATTTTGCCGGTTCGATGGCGACGCTTTACGAACGATTAAGTTCGTAGGAAGCGGAACGAAAAGCGTAACCGTTGATAAAATCCACACCCCTTTATTCCACACCCCTTATATTCTCTCTCTCTTTCTCTCTCTCTCTCTCTCTCTCTCTCTCTATCTTTCTACACATTTCTCGCACACCTTTATCGTTTTAATATTTTAATATTCGACGAGTGACTGTTTTCGACGGCAGGAGACGGGAATACTTGATCGTAACGAACATTACGTTTGTTCTAACGATCGTAAAGCTAGGTTCGTTAAAGTAAAGATGAAATTCGAATCGGTCGGAAAACTCGGTCGGTAGTTTCGGAAATCTGTGCTGTCAAGCCGGCTAATCCGAGTCGCGTTAAGACGAACGAGGTTGTAGAAATTTCTGAGGAAGAGGAGACGCCGCTTAATTTCGTGGAATTTCAGCCGATGCAAGCAAGGGTCCCTTTCTCGCTTCCGGATAGATTAAATCTCGTGTCTCCTCGGTGTCGGACGGTCTAAAGCTGGGCTTAGATTTCTCGACGTGCTTCTCTATCTTTCTCTATCTCTCTCTCTCTCTTTCTCTCTCTCTCTCTCTCTCTGTCTATCTATCTCTATCTCTCCTTCGCTAGTCCGGCACTTTCGTATCCGTCCCGTTTCTTGCCTACCTTTGAATACATAAAGGATATATGTGCTACTGTCAACGAGATTGCAGCGTTAAATCAGAGACCGACCTTTAATTTTCTTGCTCATCGACCAGAAGAGATCATCCTCGTCATCGGCGTTGATGCGTACGAGAGAGAGTACGATGCTTCTCGATGCGATCCAGATGCGCTTCGAGCGATGCTTACGAACGAGAGAGAGAGAGAGAGAGAGAGAGAGAGAGAGAGAGAGAGAGAGAGAGAGAGAGAAAGCGTGCGTGTCGGTGGCGCAGCTGCTAACAATTTCGTACGCATTTTCGGTCTCTTATGCGTCAAGGAAAACCGAACTGTAACGCTCGGTCGACGACGCAGCTGCCACATTTTCTCCGGTAATGCGCTCCCAACTAACGCGTCCTTCTCTCGTCATGGTAAAACGAAACCCGCGTATGTTCTCTGTGCGTTTAAATCTATATATGTATAGGTCGCTGAGGTTCATCGCGCTTCAAGCGTCTTGTCAAATAGTTGTCCACGATACGCGTTTTCATTTTTTTCTCTCTCTCTCTCTCTCTCTCTTTTTTATTCTATTCCAATATTCCCATATTTTTGCGTCAACATTTACCAGCGGTTTAGTGACCGACAAGCTCGTGAAACCACGATCGAAAAATGATTTATTTATTACATATTTCGTTCGTGTGTTGGGTGATAAAAATAGTAATGCGGTTTTCTGTAACCTCATTCTATCATTTTGCGTTATTAGTTTTGTTAACGTCATCGTTATTTGCTTTTTAATAACATATGCGCGTATGTGTGTGTGTGTGCGCGGGTGTGTTCATCGATAAATCGCAAATCATTCTCGACCTCTTCCCATTTGAGGATTCAACGCTTATGCGCGCACACCTCTTGCGACGTTCGCTTAGATATACGAATAAGGATTAGAACGTGAAGGAATCTCGCTAACGAATTAGGAATAGCGTTTGCGTATTCAGCTGTGCGTGTGACCTGCCTTTATCTCTCTCTCTCTCTTTCTCTCTCATTCTCTTTTAGATCCTTCTTAGAATCTCTTTCTTCGTCGTCCTTTTCACGCGATTTTAATGCTAGAAAATACTCTGACATTAACTATCGCAATCCCAGCGGTGCATAGCAATGCAAGCACACCTTATTTCAGCTTATAACGGGACACTTTGAGAAGCAAACGATGTTCCATTACGTACTAATGAGAGTGAAACGCACGTTTCCTTTATTCGCCAAGACGACGTTACGTTTGACGAAAGGAAAAGGAAAACGCGATCAACGGGTAACTTCATTATTTGTTTCTTTTTTTTTTTGCAGCTTTTGTTCTTACTACTGTAATTTCGCGTCAAAAGATAGTCGACTATTGTCAAGACGGTATCGTTAACTTTATTATTCATTAACAAAACTACATTCTGTTTACGATTTAGTATAGAGCTACTTTCTTTCATCCCTCCCGCTCGCTTCGTCTTTACGAATTAATTCTACTTTCGATTCTACTTTCGTTAAAGTATGAAATCATCTCTCGGTAAGCGAGAAGTTAAAAAAAAAGAGAGAGAGAGAGAGAGAGAGAGAGAGACGAAAAAAAGAGAAAAAGAAGAAGAAACATTAAAAAAAAAAAAAAACACTTGATAAAATACGAGCGATAAAAAATAAAGAGCAAATTTCATTATAATATTAAATCGTGTAAAATAAATGTTTGTTGTCTCGAACGACGTAGACATTTCTTTAAAGATAAACGAAGAAAACCCTAAGTAAAGCTTCCGAAGTATCGTCCCCGTTTCAACAAAAGGAGCTCGCAAGCCTCTCTCCCATACATTTGTCACGCGTAATCCAAGAACCATCTCGCTCCTGACGCTACGAACCCGAGTGGAAATCAAAATCGTTCTGGCGCCCTTTTCCTCTTCCTCACCCCCGTCCCGCCCGGCACTTCTTTTCTCGTGTCATCCCTCGTTCCCCGTCTATTTTCCAAGGCCGGCTGGAGGATGCAAATTCACCGTCAATTTTCTCGCTATAAAGAAAAGATCGTCGAGCGATTTTTCAGCGAATAAAGAGAGACCGAGAACGAGAGTGAGCGAGTGAGTGACTGAGAAAGAGAGAGAGAGAGAGAGAGTGAAAAAAAAGGAGAGAGGGAGAGAGAGAGAGAGAGAGAGAGCAACGAAATCTTCGAGATTTATCATCGTCCGTTCCGCTTCTCGAGCCGGACAACGAGAGCTTCGTCCACTTTTCCTCTTACCCTTCTAGATCGTCGACACTTTCGAACGCGCTCAACGGAAAATCGTGACGAGATGGAAGGTCGGTGCACGAGGGAATTGAGAGAGAGAGAGAGAGAGAGAGAGTGAGAGAGAGAGTGAGATAAAAAAGAGATGCTACCATTCGACGCATCGAACAGCCTCGAAAAAGAAGCGTCGATAGAGGGAAGAGGTAGGAAACTGGCGGGGGTTGAAACCGGAGGGATAACCGAAGAGTAGGGTTGGCGGGGAGTTACGATAATCCAAAGAGCTCATCGTGTAATTTCCCATAAGGCCAAAGCCCGTTCTCCTGTAACACCATTCCCTTGTATTTCGCTTCTCTCCAAAGTTTTCGCGAGTGTATCTCCAGTCATCGAAGAAACCCCTAGGTGCGTCCTTAACCAATATCCTCTTCCACTCGTTCGCGTTAACTCTTTTCCTTTCTCTTTATTTCTTTCTTTTTTTCTTCTTTTCTCCCTCTCGATATATATCCCGCGAGTAGATCATCGAGATCATCGAGAGGAAACGCGACGCGTACCGATTTTTCTCTCTCCCTCTTTTCTCTCCCCCTTCTTTTTGTTTCTTTTCTTTTCTTCGATTTTTCATTCCTTCTCCGATCTGTCATTCCCTTTTTATTCCCTTTGTTTCAACTCTCTTTTCTTTTCTTTTCTTTTTTTTTTATTTTTCTTTTTTATTTCAAAAGCTTTCGAGAACGCCCACTTAATTAGCCTAATGAAGATTCGTTATTCGTATCTCTCGCTCTCCCTCTTTTTCTTCTTTTCTTTGAAATAATGAATTATATCGTATTACTACGGACGTAATAAAAAATGTTGTCACGAATATCGCAAATTAACTCACTTAGGTATAAGCTGTTTAGATCCCAAGGAAAAGATAAACGAATAGATGGCCGGTTTATTAGATACTCACTTTTTCATTCTCTCATTCGTGTTGTCGACACGAATATAGAACGTTTACGCTTCAGAGTGCAACAAACGACGACGTCGACGACGACAACGACGACGACGACAACGACGACAACGACAACGACGACTACTAGCAAGCGTTAAACCGCAATTTCCTGAAAGCTGGTTTGTATTCGTTATAAACATAATACAATGCAAATATCTAATATACATCATACAAATACAAACACGACACAACATTTTCATCCTCTTGGCTTTTCATTTCGCGCTTGCTCTTCGTAATGAAGCTTCGCATGGATTATTTGTCCTTAATTCCGGTTCGCGTTACCTTCGGTAATGCGATACTCTCGGCTAAGAGAATGTAGAGAAATTACGAAGATCGAAATAGAAAGTACACGTAAATACGTAAGTACGTACGTAGATAAATAGATACGTAACTGACTGCATACGCGTACGTACGTAAGTATACCTTTGAGAAATCGACTTTGAAAGGCGTTTAATGTCGCGACTCCAAGTCCCATCTGATTTCTCTCGTTATGGAAGATTCTAATGAAAATGATAAGTGAATTTCTTGGATTCTTTTTTTGTTCTCTCTTCCTTTCCGTTTTTTCTTCCTCTTTTTTTTTTTTTTTTTTTTTTTTTTTTTTCGTTTCTACGATTAATTCGCCGCACGAAATCGAAGTCTCAGGAAGGAGTCGATAACGATTCGTACGAAATAATAAAGGGAAAATCGAATCGCGTTAAAAAGAAATAGGATTCTTCCCGTTAACGTCGAAAACACGATGGATGATTTAGAGAACGCGATTCGGTTCAGCGAACCGGAGTTAATAGTCACTTGTAAATTAATTAGGCCGCGACGAAGCGAGCGCACCGAGAGAGAACGGCAATCTTACGTAATTATTCGTCGTCTTAGCGCATTGCGCGTATGCCCTTTTTTCCCCCTTTTCATTACGATAAAACGAATTGATTAGGCAAAGAGCGATACAAGAAAAAGAAAAAGAAGAAGAACAAGTAAAACGCGTGAAGGGAATCTCGAGTCGTGTTTTCAGCTTCGAAAACGCTTCGAATAAACGTCGCGTTGTGAAAAATCGCGCGGGCCTAGTACGATAAAGTTCAGTTCTACTTTGGAATGTGTTTGTGTCTGTATAAGAGAGAGAGAGAGAGAGAGAGGGAGATGGTCGAAGAAGAAAATTTACGATCGAAATAACGACAGGTCTTTGTGATAAAACGGGAAAAGATACACTAATGCTCGTGCAACGCTAGCTACGAGTGGATGGAATATAATGGAAGCTATGATGCGTAAACTCGTCTTACCCGAAGCAGCACAAACAGCGTCGGGAGATAAGCCCTAACCGTTACTCTAATGCCTCTCTTTCTTTCTCTCTCTCTCTCTCTCTCTCTCTCTTTTTCTTCTTTGGCTCTCTTTCTATCTTTCGCATGCGACGAGTTAAATCACCGACCGTCGAGTCTCTTTCGCGGGAATCGATAACGAATGCTTTCTTCGCTATCTTCTCTCTCTCTCTCTCTCTCTCTCTCTCTCTCTCTCTCTCTTTAATTCTTATATTTCTACCCCTTTGAAAGAGAGAATGAAGACGACTGAGAAATGGTTTGAAAGAGAAAGGAAATAGTAACGTCGAAGAAGAGAAACCACAGGGAAATCGGAGCTGCTTTGAAACGCCGTTAGAATTAATTGCTTTCCTTAATTGTTTCATTTCACACGAGACGTCACACGAGCGTTTATCTTTGCTTTATCTCGTTCCCTCGCCTCTTCATCTTCTTCTTCTTCTTCTTCTTCTTCTTCTCCTCCTCCTCTTTCTTCTCGTCTTCTCCCTTAGAAACGGATAAGACGTTAACCTTGGCTTCGTTTCGCATAATCGAGCCGCGAAAATAAGCAACGAAGATAGCGCGGCAAAAAGTTTCGTTCGTTTATCGTTAACATCCTCTTCCGTATCGCTCGTTGTCGACCTATACTATCGACTCACGTATGTACGTACATATATATCGTATAGTATATATATCAAGTCAATGGAGAAAGTTGTATCGTTTTAAAAGGATCGTTAGAAATTTCGTACGGATCGCGGAAACGCGCGAGGTCACGATTTTCGACGAAACTTCCTCGAGTTCTCGAGGCTTAATTTCCAAGTGAGCGTAAAAGAGAGGGACGGTAAGATCGAGGGGGAGAGAGAGAGAGAGAGAGAAAGTTCGAGTGTTTCTTTCTCCGTTCATCCGAAACCATCTTTTGATTAAATCCACGTTTCTTCCGCGTTTGGCAAAGCCATTTAACTAATTAACTTTCGACCTTCGACTAATTTCACGATTCGTCGAATATTAGTTACTTTGGTTGAATAAATAAAAAAAAAGAAGAAGAAGAAGAAGAAGTTACTTCTTCGTGGATAGACGTCGTAAAAATATTTTCAATTGGTTTCGTTAAAAATGATTTTTATCAATAATAAAAAGAAAGAAAAAAGAGAACGAGAAGTATGTTAAAAGAAACAAACGAGACAAATTTTTCTATTCGTTTTCGAATAAAAGTTCATAAACTTTCAATGTTTTTAGTCCCGTAATTACCCGAGACGATCGATTATACCTACAAGCATCAAAATACGAATGTAAATCGCGAATGTAAATCGTGAAATACGTACAAAAGGAGCCACTTGGAATTTCCAAGTAGCGAAAAGTTAAAACTGAGTTATTTGGAAACTCGAACGGAAAGAGGAGGAGCGCACTTTGCGTTGTACCGGACAATGCCGCGAACCGTGAAGAAAAGCTTGGCCCGGAGAGACGAAGAATGGAAACTAGAAGTGGAAAGATAACTCTCTTCCTCCCTCTCCCTCTCTCTCTCTCTCTCTCTCTCTCTCTCTCTCTCTCTCTGAGAAAAAGGACAAGAGAAACAGACAATGTAGATTAATCGATACGAGTAATAAGACGATCAGATGTCTCGATTACTCGAAAAGTTTGAGTCGAAACGAGCGATTTCCACTCTTGTAAATTACCAGTTTTGTTCTGGCCGGACCGACGTCTGAATGGAGGCTGACAGCACTTCGCAGCTAACGTGCACTCAACTACTTAATAATGTAACAGTCAGCCAACCACTATGCGTCCATTATGTTTCCATGCACGTTGCACAAGAAGCAAGGTAACAGCCTGGCGGTTATAATATAGGATTCGCATCGCGTATACGCGTAGAAGTATATACTCGTGCGTTTCCTACGCGTACGCGTACGTGTATAAGTGAGATAGGTAAGTACTCGTACGTATACGTAGATATACGTGTAGGTGTATATATCAGAAGTAAGCGAGTACGTGTATGTGCGACCGTCGCGCATTCGTCGAGGTTTCTGCGTTGAACCAGGAGGTGCTAGATATCATCCTTTCTCTCCCTCTGCTCTGCTTTCTACCTGTTATACCAGTTCTTATCCAGCCACAGACTACTCGAGAACGCGCATACCCAACCTTGCTTCCTTCCTTCCTTCCTTTCATCCTCCTATTCTCTCTCTTTCTCTCTCTTTTCCACCAAATTTCTCTCTCTTTCTCCCTTTCTCTCTCGTACACGCCTCGAGTTACTTTTAATCTAACTGAGACCCCCCGAACGGTACAGCACGGCTTCCACTTTAGAATAAAGTCATTCCTAAATTTGATTTCTACCTTTTCTCCCCTTTTCTTCCTTCTTCTTCTTCTTCTACTTCTTCTTCTTCTTTTTCTTCTTATCCACCTTCTCCTTTTTCTCTTGCAAGGCTCTCGGGTCGATTACAGGGCACTGCTTTAACCCTCGCACGGTTTCCTTTAAGTAACGACCGATGAAAGCATTTCTCTCTCTCTCTCTTTCTCTTTCTCTATTTCTATCCCTCTCCCTTTCAACGTCTTCGCGTAACGCTTCCCTATCAGATTTAGACGGTATCGAATCGCAGAGATCCGTGCAGTCCGAAGCAATTCGATGCTTTCGTTCGTATTCGCGTCAGGCTTTCCGATACTACCGAATCACGTAGTTGTTTTGTATCGTTAATTAATGAATATCGATGAAGCTACGTTGTTGAATATGATCGAGGAAACTCGGTTTACCTCTACGGTAAGATATATATATATATATATATATATATCTACTTATTAAATTTATGCTTATCAATGGTTACGCTCATGCATTCTCAATTAAGATCGAAGAAAGGATCTACGATTTCCTTCTCGTCGATTTTTGATCGATTTTATCGGATTGCGATTCTAAAGCATCGTATCGTTCCTTATCAATCTTCTTTCGTCTTACTAAACCATTTACGTGCAAAGAAAGTGAAGAAATAAAAAGCGACATTGATTTACCTATCTCGTCGACTAGAAACGAACCTACCAATGGCGGAGATTACGTCGCGATTAATCAAGGGATTTTTCTCCCGACGAATATTTATGCCTCAGCTGTGTGCCACGTCTAACGAGACTCGCGTAATACTTGTTACAAGCTTCCAGGTAGTACGAGCGGGACCGTCTAGTCGATTAAACGCTTCTAAAAGCGTACGTTGCGTTCATAAATCAGTGAGGCACCGTTTACGACCGATAAAACGGACTTTTCTTATTATCTTCGTACGGGATACAGTTAGAAATGCATGCGCCCCTTCCAACAAAAAGAAAAGAGAGGGAGAGAGAGAGAGAGAGAGAGAGAGAGAGAGAGAAAGGGAGAAAGGGAATATCCGGAAAAGAGTTTTTTTTTTTAAATTTACCTTTGCTCTACCCGACAAAATCGTTTATTCCGTTTTTTATTTTTCGTATCCTATCGCTTTTCAATTAATAAAATGTCGAATTGCTGCTACGAGGGATTTACGATCGTAACGTATCGAACGAGCGAATCATTCGATCACGATTTTATTTTAATTTTATTACGGTAATAATTTAAAACACATACGTTTTGTTCTTAATTATTATTGTAATAATTTAAGTGCTTTCGTTTTATCATTTTCTTTCTTTTTCTTTGATAAAGAAATTGCACAAGAATCGCACAAAATATCGTGATTTACGATCGACGATAAATCCAAGGACGATCATCCATGATCTTCTTATAATCCTTAGCTCGAAATATAACAGCCGGTGATTCGTGGTTTCGTAATCGTTGTTCTCTTTCCGCAAAATCGTGATAGAAAGAGAAGAGAAATATATATATATATAAAAAATATATATATACATATATACTCTATAACCCGTGTTGGACATCGAAACGAAATCGCCAGTGGCCTGGCAAAGGTAATAAAAATTTGGCAGTAAATTTTACGCACGTCGGCTCCCATCTTGAAGCTTTCGTGGTCGAACCCTTCCTCCTCCTCCTCCTCCTCCTCCTCCTCCTCCTCGTCTTCCTCCTTCTTTTTCTCACTCACGGCATATAACGATCAAGTTTCAAGGGAATTCGCTTTTACCTCCTCCGCATGGTTTCAACGCAGTCTCCTTTTTCCAACGCGAACTTAAGCGCGATTCAAGCCGAGCGATAAAACTTTACAATCGCGGTCGCTCGTTTGTTCGCCCAGGAAACGAGCTCATATAGTATCAAATTCGTGGAAGGAAGTAACGAGGAGTGTACGAGCGCGAACAAATTTTCTTTCGAATAATAAAGGAAAAGTTGTGTTGAACGTTTAACCTATTCTACCTATTTACATTTTTCCTAACGATGAAATTTTTCCAAATCGAGTACTAAGAATCGTTTCTTCGACGTATATGTATATCTACGTATATACGCAAAGTCGAGAATCAAAAGACAGATAAAGCGTCTTAATCAAGAGTTTCCTCGAGAAATATACATACATACATACATATATATATGTATATGTATATGTATATGTAAATGACAGTCCGTCAGGAAAATAGATCCAACGCGTTAGTCCGGTAGCTTTCGATTCGTTTTCCTAGAAGAGATACATTCGCGAGAGGTAAACTGCAGGCTTTGCTAGCGCAACACCGGTAATTCCCCGCTTGTACGACCATTTTAGTTGCACCCCGTATAGCCGTTAGAACTCTACGGCCTGTATCCCGTAGCCGCTTATATGGCATATACCTACACACACACACACACACACACACACATGTAGTAGATATACAGTAAAACGTTAACTGCAGGCGGTGTATGTAAGTGAGAAGACGTAACAGTAGTATAGAACCAAGCCCGCCATCCACGTACCCTACTTCGGTAGTAAAAGCTAAGAGAATATATCACAATGGTTAAATTCGGTCCCATTATGGTATGCGACGACGTATCGCAATTCAACAAATTTTCTTACAAGAACGAAGAACGAACTTCGCCGTACTAAATATACCTACCCACCTACCTACCAACCTACCTGAAATTCGCGTTTCTAACGACGAATAAACAAAGTTGCATTCTCCGAAAGGCCCGAGAGTTTCTTTTTTCTACTTTACTGAGTTTATTACGAGGCACCTCGGCCAACGTAACTACTTTACGCGATATGGAACAACTGTTGCGGAGAAACGTGCTCGAACTAGAAGCTTGAAACAGGAAAATATCACGATTAAAAAGTTCCGTTCAATTTTATGCGCAGCTTCGATGTTATCCTCTCGACCCCGTTCGATTATACTCGAGAGTAGTATATTGTAAAAGACGGGATCTAGATATTTCGCAATTTTCCTTCTTATCGTTCTATTACTATCGATTGAAAAGTTTAAGGGATGACGTCGATCGATCGATCGATCGAGCGATCGATCGATTGGTCGGTTGGTTTGTTCGGTCGATCGGTCGGTACAAGTATCACGCTGCTTTTTTTACTCGGTGGAAAACGTCGATAGGAAACTTGGTGAAAAATCGAAAAGAAGTCTACACCTCTCTCTCTTTATTTCTTTTTTTTCCTTCTCTCTCTCTCTCTCTCTCTCTCTCTCTCTCTCTCTCTCTCTATCTCTCTCCCTCCATTTCGCGTCAGGGCAACTTTATGCGCGAGGACTGTGAATTGGCTCTTTTTTCTCACTTTTTTTTTTTTATATATACCTATACATATACACGCGCACACACACACACACACACACACACAAAGAGAGAAAGAGAGGTATGAATGCACGCACGTGCACACACCTGCGCCAGCACGTAGACAAGTGAGTACGGAAAGAGAGACAGAGAGACAGAGAGAGAGAGAGAGAGAGAGAGAGAAAGAAAGAGAGAAAGAGAAAGAAAAAAGATACCACCGGATAGAAAATAAAGCACGTGCGAACGCTCTACGCGCCGGCATAAAATTCGTTCCGGCGTATGTTGCATGTAAATCGCATGAGCCGGCCGTGCGCTCGCGAGCGTAGAGACCACACGCACACACTGGCATACGGAAGCGTACAGTCACACGTGAATTTAACTGTCGCTGCATGTAAATTTCGTCGCAGGTACGGTACATGTAAATTTTATTGCAATCAGCTATTGTAAACAGGATTACCACGGCGCGATGCTAAAACTATTCGTACGTATCGCCGGACGAGTTGAAAGAGATAGATGGAAAGAGATAGAGAGAAACAGAAAGAGAGAGAGAGAGAGAGAAGAGGGTTGAAATAGGGACGGAGAAAAGTCCACCGGCCAATCGATGTGATCACCAATTCCAACCCTTCTCTTTCTCTTCCTCCTCCTCCTCCTCCTCTCTTTCCCCTCTTTCATCTACCCCTTGTAACCCACCCTCTATCTCAATGGTATTTAAAATTCAAGAACGTTTGGCCACGATCGCGGCGTTGAATCGGCCAAAATTTGCATATCTTCTCGCCGAGCTACGTTCTCTTTCTCTCTCTCTCTCTTTCTCTTTCTCTCTCTCTCTCTCTCTCTCTCTCTCCCTCTCTCTCTCTCTCTCTCTCTCTCTCTCCCTCTCTCTCTCCATTTCTCTTTTCCTCGAACTCGTTTCTCGTAATCGTTGGAAGTATACCCAAGGGTGGCCGCCAGTGTAATCGTTCGATTATCGAAGACAGAGGGTGAGTATCATACTTGTCTTCGAGCATGTGTAGAGAGAAACCCACTTTGCTTGAGCATATCCCACTCGTCCGCGCGCTAAATTCTTCTCGAGAAAAGAGTCTCTCATACACGCGAGACTAGTAAAATTCGTATAGTAGAGAAGATGAGAATGAAACGCGTGACGTGCTATGAATATGAGCGTGTAATAAGAAACATGAAAGATAAAGGGGAAAACGTATCTAGGTATACCCGTGTACGTACATACGTGTGTGGTTTATATAGCTCGTATTATTTTTGTATCTTATTTTTTTGAAAAATTATTATTTTCTCTCTCTCTCTCTCTCTCTCTCTCTATATATATATATATATATATATATATATATATATAAAACGGTAACCTCGTGCACGAGTAAAAATTGAAGGTAAAAAAAGAAAAAGAAAAAAAAAAAGAAAAGTAAATGGATGTCGTTACTATCTGAAAACAATCCAGAAAGTAGATTAATAATCCTTTTTTAAAAATAATATTATAATTAATGTAACTCATTTAAAAGAAATCTCTTTGAAAATTTTACCTTCATTTAACTTGAAATTATAGACCGAGAACTCAATTATTTCATTATAAACGCGAGCAAGTCATTACATCCTCGCCATTGAATCGCACTTGAAAGTCGCATACTTAATGCGAGCGAATCTTACCGCGATAGTCAAGTTTTCAGTCTCTTCTAGGTACCCTCTACATTTCGCTTTCGTACTGGGGCACAATCTTAAACTCAAATAAAGACTGTTCGCTCACTTATCTCTTTGTTCTTCGAACGTGCGCTTTTACACAGTAATAGGTATCCAACTCATTTCTCTCTTTCTCTCTCTCTCTCTCTCTCTCTCTCTCTCTCTCTCTCTCTCTCTCTCTTTATGAACGATGTTACTAGTTTTTTTTTTGACGTAATACTACTCCACTAACGAATGCGTTCTTTAAACATTAAGCTTTGCGTTTTTCAGACGAAAATTTCCTGTCTCACCTCTCGACTCGTTGGAAAGGCATAAAGCGTCGAGCTTTCGAAAAAAAAGAAAGAAAGAGCTAAGCACGAGGCCACCATTACCTCCGCCATTATTACCACCACCTAAAGGGAAAGAGAAAGAGAGAGAAGGAGTGAAGGAGAGAAGGAGAGAAAGAAAAGTGAATGCTACGAGAAAAGGCGCGGTTTTACGTAGAGACGAATCGCTTTTTAAAACTTCTCTCGTTACTCGACACGAAATCCGAATTCATCATCGCTACCACTTTTTTCTTTTCTTTCTATCTTTCTCTCTCTCTCTCTCTCTCTCTCTCTCTCTCTCTCTCT
>NC_057694.1:7588599-7616232 GCF_014466175.1 Vespula pensylvanica
TCTCTCTCTCTCTCTCTCTCTCTCTCTCTCTCTCTCTCTCTCTCTCTTCACCATTGCGAAGCGGCCTCGTTTGACTTTGGAAAGCCGTGAGAACTCTTTTCTTCGTGGTGGCGGGATGGCGACGACCGAGGTGACGGTACGATCTGCACACAAATTCATGATATATATATATATATATATATATATATATATATATATTCACATACGAAGCAGCATATACCCAATGCAGAGAATTCTCGCGAATAGTCGCTTTCGGGAAAGCGGACGGATGCTCAAAGCGCAATAAGCAAGCGATGCATGTAATCGACTATCTGCCAGTAAATCCTCCTCTTCTGCGAACGTACGCGTATCTCTTTCTCTCTCTCTCTCTCTCTCTCCCTCTCTCTACATATATGCTCTCTCGCATACGTTTGTTAGCCCGTATATCGAGAGTTAAAAAGAGACGGAGAGAAAGAGAGAGAGAGAGAGGGACAGAGAGACTAGAGCCAAATTCCAACTGCATATTTACAGGCCTGCGTTCTACCAAGCTGGACCGATCGCATACTACCACTACGCTGATGCAACTACTATTACTATTACTACCACTACTACTACTGCTACCACTTCTGATACCAGCAAGAGCCAACAAGAATAGTTAGGCTCTGCCGTTTGTCGTACGAGTCACGTTAAATTCGGTCGAGGCTTTTCGTGAGCAAAGAGAAAGAGGAGAGTCAGAGTGTGTACGTACGTATGTGTGCGAGAGTGTGTAAAAGAGAGAGAGAGAGAGAGAGAGAGAGAGAGAGAGAGAAGAGGAGAAAGAGAGAGTACCTCGCGATATAAAAAGAGGGAGTGTCATCACCCGTATCAGCTTCGATCGAAAATCACAGGACGATCGAGAAGCGATCGCTGAAAAGCTCCTCTTCCTCTTTCTCCTCTTTCCTCTCTTCTTCCTCCTCTTTCTATCTGCTACCGTTACTGTCGACCCAAAGGCGCATGTCAAAGGTATTTCACATTTTTCCGTTCTACGTGAGAGATTCGATTTTTAGGTTTCCCTTCAAGTCTACCTTCGTAGCGACGTTTGTTGTTAGGAAATAAAGTAAAAGATCTGGTTTGAGAAATCCCACAAACGTGAGAGTACGTAGATATACGTAGAAGAGGTATATAAGTAAGACAAAAAAAAAATATATGTATACATAATATATTAGTTATATTTTGCAGATACATCTTTTATCATCGATAAGTTAACGATTACAAATAATATCTTTTCGAATTCGTTGGAAATTCTCGTTCGTTGTTTCTCGACGAAAATTTCAGAGAAACGAACGAGATAGCCTTCTCGAATCCTGTTCTACTATCTAGGTAGATACTATACGGGAAAACGCGTCAACAGCTTGACATAACGAACGAGTATCGTGGCACGTTTAGAATTTTAGATCGTTTCGTGAGTTCGCGTTCGTTTCGCTATCGACCGCGCATCGATCACGCGAAACTCTTCGAATAATAGATGACCGAACGATTTACGCGTTGCATCTCTGCATCTAAATACGTACGTACGGTCCTCTTCTTACACTCTTCTTCTCATTTTTATCTTCTTTCGAACGTGAGAGAAAGAAACAGAGAAAAAAGTAACGAAGCAAACGTATCTCGTTTACTTCGAATTTTTCGCTTTCGAAATTTTACCCTCTCTCGAACGTCTTATTCGACGAACCGATATCATCCAACACCCCTAACCTCCTTCACCCCCTTCACCCTCCACCCTCCACCCTCTACCGTCTTCGTTTCTTCGACGTGTCTCTTGACGTTTCGTCGTTCGACTCGCGCGTGTCCTTTAGCGAGCTCACGTTCCACGCGTAAAAACATGATCGAACTTGGAAATAGTTTCGACGTTTTCTACGAGAACGAAGAAACTTCCTTACGATCGTTTCGCCTCCTTCTTGCGAAGATTTCGAAAGATCGTTCTTTAAGCGAACCGTTTAGAGCTTACCAACTGTATCCCCCACCTCCCCTGCCATCCCTCCTTCACCCTTTTCACTCCCTCTTACTTCCTTTCCTCCTTTCTCTCTTTTTCTCGTCGAAACTCGAGTTCTTCTCGGTATTTTACCAAGGAAAGTGCACATCCTCGCTTTGAATTTTAATATCCGTCACTTGGACGACGAGTAGGTAACGTCTATTGCGATCTGCCCACTTCGATCTTGTTACGAAATCGAACTAGAGTAAATACGAATTCGGATGCGAAGGAAAAGGGTTTGAATCTTTCTTTTGCAGCTTTCAAAGAAGAAAAGAAAAAGCTAAAAATTGATTCCTCCCACGAGCGCACGAGGCCAACTATGGCTACGAGCATGAGACAAATGGAACGAGTAAATGTTTATTTGCTCGTTCAATCGGATTTATATTCGGTAGTTAACGAAAAATAATTTGTGAGTTCTCGAGAGCAACGAGCTGGAACGAGATAGGAGGAGAAGGAAAAGGTAAAAGGAAAATATTTCAAAGAGCTCGAGGAAGAGCAAGAAAGAGAGAAAGAGAGAGAGAGCGAGAGAGAGCGAGATAGAAATAGAGGGAACCTTGACTCAAAGCGACAGCCGCGTCCATTCCTCGTTGTTAACTTTTACGACGGTTGGCATTTTTGCGAGTTCGCGAGGAAAAGACTCGAGAGAATCGGGATCTCCCAAGGATCATCGCTTTTACGAGTTCGTCCAGGAGCGTAATTTTATTCTTGTAAATAACACCCTGCATGGGAATACTTCCTTTCTCTCTCTCTCTCTCTCTCTCTCTCTCTCTCTCTATTTAGCCACTTCGTATTTATCGTGCGTAGATACACACACACACACACACACACACATATATAAGAGGTATGACGAGGTCCCTATGTAACACCCATTCGTAACCGTTGCCGCGTCGTGCGTTACTTACGATGGCATAACGCATATCCAGGGCATAAAATCCACTGGAATTCACAAGCGCGGTCCAAGAGGGAAGCTCGGAAGAGATAGAGAGAGACTCGAAAAAGCGACGAACGAACTGGAGCGTGGAAGAGCGAGAAGGATGAAAAGATGGAGGACTCTCGCTACGCGAGAAATAGAGAGAGAGAGAGAGAGAGAGAAGGAAAATTTATTAAAGCGAGAGATAAGGGTCGTCTCGTAAAGCGAACGTAATATAGCATAGACGGAGCAACGCCATTCGAAAACCAATTAAGTACGCGTCAGAACTCGAGTATCCCTTTAGTCATCTTCAGACCTAAGGCGTTTCTAATCTTTTTAAACGAGACAACCAGAAAGAAAGAGCAAGAGAAAGAGAAAGAGAGAGAAAGAGAGAGAGAGAGAGAGATAGACAGAAGGAAATAGTAACTATGAAAAATAAGAAATTATTTCTACTCTCTTCTCTCTTTCTTTCTTTCTTTTTCTCTTCTTTTCTATCTATCTATTTATCTATCTACTTACCGATCTATTTTTTCCTACATTTCACGATAAGCGAAGGGAAGGAATCCATCGAGAACCATCGATACGCGTCCCGTCGCGCATCGATTAAAGAAACGAGCGTCTTGTTGACCCTTCAAGGGCGAAAAGGTAAGAAGCGAAGCGGAAAGGAAAAAGAGAGTAGATCGACGTCTCGTTCGCACTTTGAGAGTCCAGGTCTCCTTCGGGACCGAACCCTTTCCCTTCTACCTCTCTCTCTCTCTCTCTCTCTCTCTCTCTTCCTCTTTCCTTTTCTCTCGACCACGAAGCACCGTCGTCGGTGAAGAAGATTTAGATCGATTTAAGATTCCAATTTCCGGGACTTCTAACGGGCGTCGAAACGAAGAGGAAAAGAGAGAGAAAGAGAAAGAAAAAGAAAAAGAGAAAGAAAAAGAGAAAGAGAAAGAGAGAGAGAGAGAGAGAGAAGTAGTGGCTCGAATGTGCCAGTGGCATATCGCGTCGAAAGGAGTAAAGGGGTGTGTCGGAGGGTGAGTTAGATACCACGAAAACTACCCTCTGGATCGAAGTGGATGGCCCGTTCGAGCCGAATTGCTGGTCCTCGTTTCTTCCTCTCTTCCTCTCGCAAAAGAAAGAAAAAGAGACATTCTCCTCCTCTTCCTTTTTTTTCCCTCCCCATTTTCTACCTCGTCCAATCCTCCAGGTCTTTCTCGATTTCTCCCTTGCGATTTCACCGTCGACCCCTGTTTTATTTCTCCTCGTGAGTATTCTGATTTGAATTTTAATACAATACCCTTTAATCCCCCGTTTTATCTCACCCTGAACTTTCTGAACACCCTCTCTTTCTCTCTTTCTTTCTTTCTCTCTCTCTCTCTCTCTCTCTCTCTCTCTCTCGTCCGCGAAATACATACTTTTGGAGTATAAAATACCGTTATAAGTCAAGGATATGACGAAAAGAAGAAATAAGATGACAGACACGTCCAAAGGAATTCGTCGACGTCCTGTAAAACGGACATTTCTCTCCGTCTCTAAAAAAAAAACTTTATAACTCGTCCTTAGGAAGAGAAGGAGTTCCCCCCTTGGCATCGTTCAAGATATTCGTACCCTTGAAATTCACGATTAAAGCAATGTACTTTATTTAAATATTCATGTACGAAAAACCACGTCGATGTTCTTTCCGAATATTAAATCATATTAGAACGACTTAAGTGTCCTCTCGCAAAATTAACGAGACACCACGTAATCCGCTTAGAGATTGAAAGCGTAAGAGGGATGAGATGGAAGAGGGAAAGTGTGAACCGAGCCGAGCCGAGTCGAGTCGAGTCGAGTCGAGTCGGACCCTAGCCGATCGCTAGCTAGCTCGCTCGCGTAGAAATTCGCAGGAAGCGCGCCTGTAAATTTTCCGATATCGAAAAACGTCCGACTCGACGTGAAATCTTTCTCGGATCTTTTTTAGTTGGAAAAAACGACGGATTTGTCGCTGAGGGACAGAGTTTCGTTTCGTCGAGAGGACGAAAAGAAGAAGCAAGAATCGAGATATCGAAAGGTCCGTCGTTAAACACACAAGCGAGTTAGAATGTATCGCATTGAGAATCTCATCCTCCTTTTCTTCCTCCACCTTCTCTTCTTCCCCTTTATCGTTCTCTTCTCGCTACGCGGCAAAAACGAGCACATAGCCCTTCTCACAGGCGAATACGACGAGTATTCCGAGGCCAAGTGGATAATCCGCTCCGTTCCGAATTGCCACTCTTCGTTTCTTCCTTCTTCCACTTCTCTTTCGTTTCCTTTCCTTTCCTTCCCTCCCATCTACCCTCTCCATCCTCCTACTCCTTCATTTATTCGCTCTTTTTTCCTCGTGGCCGGATCCACCTTTCTCCAGGGTCCCCTTCTTCTCTCCTTCTCCCTCCCATCCGTAGTAGCTCCTTCCTACCGATCTTCGACCTCCATCTCCATCGTTTCTCTCCTTTTCTAACACTCGAGAAACCTGCAATCTCTTTCTTTCCTTCTTCTTTTTTCTCTTTCTTCTCTTACATCGCCGAGCGAGCTCCAGCTTATTTCTCTTTTTCGGGACCAGCCCGATTTGAATTTTAATTCGACTAGTTTTAATCTCCCTCTTTCTTTCACGTTTTTCTCTTCTTTCTCCGTTCTTGCTCAATCGTGGTTTCTTCCAAGGCGAGTCTTTGTACAAGTGTATCGAGTATCTACGTAAAGTTTTAGCAGCTTTTTCTTTTTCCCTTCATTTCGTTCCTTTTATTCCATCTAGATAATAGAATGGATTATCCGTTATAAGAGAGGAACGTAGAGAGAGAGAGAGAGAGAGAGAGAGAGAGAGAGAGAGAGAGAGAGAGAGAATGCGAAGCGATCATAGAAAATCAAAGTACTCGTCGAAAGAAATCTTCTTCTTCTTCTTCGTGCTATCCAATCTTCTGCGAGATAATCGAGAAGAGGCGAGATAGAGATAGATGTACAAAAAAAAAAGGATACTTCGGCATTCTGTTCGAAGTGATCTTGAAAAAAGAAGAAGAAAAAAAAAGGAAAAGGAAAAGAAAAAAGAAAGATAGTTAACCGTTTTAGTCGAAAGTTAACACGAGCCCGTTCGCGTTCAAACTCGCACGGTAACTTTCAAGTTCGCACCTTCCTCGATTTATTCGCGAGAATTTTCACGGCGAGGGTTCGTTTACCTCGCCCGAGGCTTTTCTTCGACCCTCTCGTACGTCTCGTCCATCGTCTCATCTCTCTCTCTCTCTCTCTCTCTCTCTCTCTCACTCCTTCTCTTTCACTCTTCCTTGTTCCTCTTCTTTCTCGCCAACAGATTTCGCTGACTCGAACAAAAGTAAAACCAAAGTTGTCGAGCAATTCATTAACTCGCCTTTACACTTTCACGATTCCCTTTAAACATGGACGAAGACGAAAGAGAGAGAGAGAGAGAGAGAGAGAGAGAGAGAGAGAGAGAAGCGGCAGTTTCGAGTTAGCCTTTCAATGACTCCAGTTAACCTCATTTCGTCCCGATGTAGCCAGCCAACCGCTTTTCGCGCGTCCCCTTCGTCTTTGTACGGACTATTAAAACCTCTTTTCAAAGTTGCAGCAACACCGAGGGTCAGCTCGTTTGCTATCGATCCTCCCGCGGATCGAAAGAAAAACAAAAAAAAAAAAAAAAAGAAAGAAAAAAAAGGAGAAAGAAAAAGAAAGCAAATGTTCGAAGTGAAAATCTCAGGATGCTGCAACGATGGCGGCCAACCGCTCCACCGCCAGTACCGTGTAGATTTGAAGAATTAATTATCCATAAATAATTAACTTTTTCTTTAATTAACGTTGAATCAAGTTCGAGCCACTCGATTCCTTCTACGTTGATAAATCCCTTTGCCGTGAACTTTAGGAACCATCCTCGCTATCTTTTACCTCTTTTATCTCTTTTCGATAGTTAAATAGATAGAATAAGAGAGAGAGAGACAGAGAGAGAGAGAGAGAGAGAGAGAGAGAGAGAGAGAGAGAGAGATTCTGCATTTAACTGTCCTTTCGTCGATTCATCGAGGTCCGTTCTCCTTAAGTCCTCCGCCGTTCCTTTTCTCCTCTCCTAATCACATCCTCACCCTTCAAACTTTTCTCCCCTCTTCTCTCTCGAGCTTCATCGCTATCATATTCTTTCTTCCTCGCCATTCTCCAAGTATATCCCTGGTAAGGAACGACGTCGTAATTGGCCCTTCGGCCACGGCCAACCACCGTGGGGGGCTAGCTGCTAGCTAACGGAGAAAACCGGAGGTGGAGTCGAGAGATGAGATGAGATGAGATGAGATGAGATGAGATGAGAAGAGAAGAGAAGAGAAGAGAAGAGAAGAGAAGAGAAGAGAAGAGAAGAGAAGAGAAGAGAAGAGAAGGAAGGAAAGGGGTCGTAGCCACGAAAGAGTAGGGTCGGAGATCCATGAGAGGGTCTTGGGCCATATAACCGAGACTGCTGCTTCTGGTTCTACTGTTAGTAGGTAGGTACCTCCTGTACTAGTGCTACTGCCACTGCAACTACAAGAGACACGAAAGCTTCCTTCTCCTCTCTTGGGAAAAGAGTCGGCCATGGCACGACGTTGAACTTTCGTCCGGGTGAGATATGCAGAAATTAAATATTCATTTGGGTTACCACGACCATGGATTCCCTCGTTCTCTCTCTCTCTCTCTCTCTCTCTCTCTCTCTCTCTCTCTCTCTTCCTTGTTCCCTTCTTCTTCTTCTTCTTCTTCTTTCAGCCTTCTCTCTCTTTCTTTCGCACGCAAGCCGAAAGTAATGCTTTGGCTTGGGGCCAGTTTCACTGAAGGCTCTCGATGTTCACCCATTCCACCACCCACCACACATTTTCTCTCCCCATGTTCATTCTATATTCGCGCGAACGAGACGCGAAGCAACGTACTAGTCCTCGGTCTATATACATACTCGCGTATCTTCGTGTTGGTATACATGGACCTACTCTCTCGAGCATGAACGTCCAGCACGACGGTAAGTCGTGCTTGCCGTACGCGAGAATCCTCTATTTCTCTCGCTTTTTCTTCCTTTAGTTCTTTCTTTCTTTCTTTCTTTCTTTCTTTCTTCCTTTCTTCCTTCCTTTTTCATCCGCCCATTCTTTTTTTTTTCTATTCACTTCCCTTCTCTCCTTTCAACATCAACGACTTATCCCAAAAGCTAGTACTACCTACCAAGGCTTCCTATTGCTCAGGAAAATGTACCTGTTGAACCTCGGAGTCCGTATAGTTCGATGAAATAATGACGAGTCGTTTATGCGCGAGAAACAGCTCTCCCTTTTCTCGCTCGTCTCGAAATCCTTCGATATTCCTCGAACGATATTTTACTTTATCATCGACCAAACGTGATTCAAATCGTTTTATTCTCGAAACCTAAGTAATCCCCCGACCTCTTTGATCTCTTTTTTCTTTTTCCTAATTTCTCAACTCGAACGTGTCGCCGATTTAAAATATATTTCGATCGAATTCTTGATATTTTTGGAAATTTCTGGATAACGATTAGGAATTGTTATATCTCTCATCGTTTATCGATTTCGAAGGTTGGAATATCTATACATTTAGAATGCAAATGAGTCGTCCTCGTCCTCGTCCTCGTCCTCGTCGTCGTTGTCTGCTGAACGTCGTCGAACAAACTATCCCACCTAGTTTGGAGAGCGTTATTGTTCGAATAGTTAGTGGAATAACCATTCTCCATTGGATATCCGAAACATAGTCGTCGAACTGTACGCCGTTCGACCCGATTGAATATCGAGAGCTCGAGTCTCGTTCTCGTTAGTAGAACGATCCCTAATTCTCTGGAGATCCTTCGACCGTTCGATGCCTTTGAGTTAAGTCAACGAGGATCGGACCAAAGGAGAACATCGTTAAATCGTATGTCAACGTATAAACGTTACCTCGAATTTTATTATATACCGTTTAAAATTGTATTTGGAATGAAAATTTCGTTCCTACGTAGAATTTTCCCTCGACGTTGAATCTTCTTTTCGATTATTCATTTCCTTTTTCGCTCGACGATTATACGGGAATTAATTCGTCCATAATTTTTTTTATATCATATCAAAAAATAATGATGATGACGACGATGATGATAAATTTTCATTGTCTAATTTCTGTTTTCCTTGTCAATTTTCGTCGTTAAAACGATTTCCCATTAGTAAAAAAATCATAAAAAGAAAAAATTCGAGAGTTGGATGCAGACGCGTCGCTGAAAAATTTTTCAAAATTTTCGTTCAAAAAGCGTCGCGCGAGCATCGTGGTTATATGCTAACTGATGATAGACGCGCCGTACACATCGGCCATTCTCTGACCGACCGCACTTCAGTTTGAATATTTCAAACGGCGAAATACTGGCGTTAATCCCACGCTAAAAAACGATAAGGTTCCTACGACCGTAGAAAACTGAAATATACAAATAGATTCTAATTGTCGATGAGTTCGTTATTTTTCCCAGTGAAACTCGCATCGTCTCTTTTCGTTTTTCTCTTTCGTATCGACTTTGATATCGCAAGTATTTAAAATAAAAAGATACGACAAACAAAAAAGGAAAGAAGAAACGTCCGCTGTTCGGGAGAAATCATTCTTAACGCAATTCTTCGTTTAAATCGGATGTGTCTGGATAACGTTTTGAAAAATATCTGGTATAGAGGTATACCTATGCGGGCATAACTTTTCGACGAGAGTGTTCGCCCGACATTATTATGTTCTATTCTGACCAGAAACATAATATCTCGCACGATATCGTCCAGGATTTCGTTGTAAATATTCGTTAACTGCCTTATATATCAAGCTTTGGGTCGGACGTAGATCATCTACCTTCCTTCCGTTTTATGCGTTTTCATCTTTTATCTCCTATCTTTGAATAACTCGCGAATACGATCAAGACGATATAACAATGTCGTATATTTTGAATGTAAGTATACGTAAGTAGGTAAACATTTCTCCTTTCGATTCTTCCTAAATCGTTCAGGATTAACCGTCATTCGCCATTAGAAAATCCTACTCGTGAAATTATCGGAAAATCGATAAAAATCCTTCGAGATATCGTATTACTACCTAAGCTTCTCGAGACGTTTGCTTTGGAACGATAAGTGGAACGGGAACGAAATAAACGAGGAAAGGATTTATGATCGTCGTAAAATGATTCCCCTCCATCTCTTCTTGCTTAATAATAATAACAATAACAATAACAATAATAATAATAATAGTAATAATAATAATAATAATAATAATAATCGTATATTTGAATATCAAACGAATTTTTCAAAATTTGAATAATCGAATCGAATTTTTCAAACGAAACTGAAAAAAAGGTAAATCATAAAAAATAAAGAAAAAGAGAAAGAAAGAAAAATATTACAGAGTTTACGTTCTCGAATAAAGAAAAAACCAAATATTCTAAATAACAAACTACGTCTCTCTTTCTCTCCATCTTTCTCTTTCTCTGTGTCCGTCTCCAGGGATATACCATATCGATTGACAATTCATCCGGCTATAAAAACTTTAACCGAAAAAATTGCTCTGAAAATCGAATTGGGAGTAGAGCTATCGGCAGAACAGAAAAGGTTCGAACAAACGAAAAGAGGAAACGGCTGAGTCTACTACTACGATCGAGAGAATTCGAACGTGACGACGAACTATGCTCTACCATCCATGCCTGCGCTCGAATATCTCTGGAGAGATCGGAGTATTTCGAGTTTATCAGACTAACCGCTTGGTAACGTCGTTTTCTACTTTTAGAGATGATAATTAATTAGAAACTATCGTTGCGTGATATCGATGCACGATCGAGGATCAAACTGCTCGTGGTTTTCGACGAAAGTCAAACGAATTAGATCACCCTTTCTCTGTCTACCTATCTCTTTCTATCTCGTTACAATCACGACGACGACGACGACGACGACGACGACGACGACGACAGGTTTAGACGGAAGGAAATATAAAATTTCCTTTTACGAAGGCTCGTTTCACCTTGGAAAAGACGGTAAAAGCGTTTAAACGATGATCCAACCAACACCGACAACCCTTTCACATTTCTCGTCTCCTCTCTCTCTCTCTTTCTCTCTCTCTCTCTCTATAACACATTCGATGGTATCACACGTGCATGTTTCGCATGTGGAGGGCGTCGTTTGAGTTTCGACTTGAACTCGAGCCAATTTGCCGAGGGTAACTATATATATATATATATATATATATATATATATATATATATATATATTTGTGTACGCGTGTGTGCGCGTACGCGTGTATGTATATGTAGCTATACCGAATTTCAGCGCACCGTGAACCAACGAACCATCTCGGCGTCGTAAGGACGATCGTTATGGTAATTTGCGATAAAATTCTTATTCCGTGCTTTTTAACAGTTACGTCGATACGACGAGCAAGGTCGCGTGCACCTTTTACATTCATTCATCCGTGTCCTATCCTTGCGTTCTATGTGTGTACGAAGAAGGAAAAGGACAGAGATAAAGGCAGGAAGTCGAAGCGTCGTTTAAACGTAACTCGCTTCAGGCGTTCGATTATACCGTCGCGTAGCATCATGGTTGCAAAGCAACTTCCTTGAAACACGAATAAACGAAAGATCACGTTCGTCGCCTTTGAGATTTGCTTATCTCCTTCCTATGTTTGTTTGACTAGCAGCTAGCATACTCTAGAAGATAAGCATGTGCGCGTCGATTGTCAAATAAATTGGAGGACACAGGTGGAAGTGTGTCCTCTCCTCCAAAGGATTCGATCTCGAAATCGTATCCTTTCGAGGTTGGTACCCTTTACGAGATTCTCCATTACGATAGAATTTTCCAAGATCACCTTTATCGTTTCTCTACCTTTTCTCTCTCTCATTCTGGTTTTTTTTTTTTTCTTTCTTTTCCATTACATTCCCTCATTTACCTTATTCGCCTGAGATCGTGCAGAAAAAAAAAATGAAAATATAAAATACCGAAACTATTATATTTTCGTCGATCGGATCTAAAACGAAGATAGAGAGAAATATAGAGGATGAGAGACTGGGAGAGGGAGAGAAAAATTCTATCGAGAATTTTGTTAATTCGAATCAATCGATATCGGGATATCATTATTAGACCGTCTCCAAATAGAAATCTCGTTACGTTCGATTAAACGATTACGGTTGCCATAAAATTAGGATAGAGTTGTAAACGAGGTGGCATTAAATTCTGTACTACCGTGGAAACGCTCGTTTAATTTATACCAATTACACTGACCTATAATTGTATCTACAACCGTCGCTCTTTCTCTCTCCCCCTTCCTCTCGTTTCTCTCTGACTCTCTAACTCTATAACTCTAACTCTTTATTTTCACCTTAGTATCTTGGAATTTCGAATTGCCACGCGCAAAGGAGAATTTCTTGGTAGTACTAGACTGTGATTTCTCGAAATCTTTACGTCTTCTCTCCTTTCTTCGCACCGTAGAGGAACAGTACATTATTATTCGCAAAGAGTGAGAAAATGTTATTTCGCAACTTGAAATTTCTCTCTTTCTTTTTCTCCCGGTTCCTCTCTCTCTCTCTCTCTTCCCGTTTGAATCATAAATTTCATTGTACTCCGTACTTTGCACCGTTACTCTTCCATATATCCTGATATCCCCTGAAACTCAACCTTGTTTCCGCGAACGCGTTTCAAAGCTCTCTCGCGGTTACTTTGGTTCACCCGACTAGACAAATGTACATTTTGACTACCGATATCTTGAGTACTTTGGAAAATACGTTTATTCATCGTGGAAGGGGTAAGAGATGAAGGAGCGTAGAGGAGAGAAAGGAAAAGAGAGCAAAGAGTTAACGAAGAATTTTCATTTAAAATTCCTTTCGAATTCAAATGCTTCGAGCGATTTTATCTCCATTTCGGCGAATCTATAATGATTTCTATCGACATATGTATTCCTTTCATCTCGACGATGGAAAGATAGGATTCGTTCAAACGTTCGCTTCAAACGTTGCAGAATCTTTCGAGTACTTTTTTTCTCTTCTCTTTCTTCTTTTTCTCCTCTTTTTAATTCTCGCTAGTTTACTTTACCTTGGAAAATTACGTTCCTCTTTATATCGTATAGTTAAAAAATTATCTCATCCTTTATGTCTAATAATTACTTATCGTTCATCCAATGGATATGTTATTATTACGCGTTTTTCATAAATAAATTCTCATATATATCCGTCTATCCTTTCCTCTCTCTTTTTCTCCTCTTTTGTTTTTTTTTTTTCTTTTTCTTCTTTTTCTACATTTATAACTACGCTCGGTGTTATGATATCATAAAAATGGTATCAAAAACGAGAAGAGAATTCGTTAAAAAAGTACGCCCGTTCAAATTTATTACACGGTAACGCGAATTTCATAAATTAAATCCACGTTAATTCCTGCCGAGTAAAAGAACTGTCTACGCACGTATTATTATTATATATATATATATATATATATATATATATATATATGGATTTTAATAATAATAACAACAACAACAACAATAATAATAATAATGATAATAATAATAACAGTAGGAATAAAAATAAAAATAAATAAAATAATAATACAAGAAAAGAATCAGAATCAAAACAGAAAAATCCAATCGACTTTTAGACAGATAATTATAAACATGCACACGTATTATAAATAAGTACGTATCGTGATCGTCGTCCTTTCTTATTCTAATATCACTGAATACTTGGCTATCGATTTATTTTCAATTTCGTTGAACGACGCGATCATCGATCGGCATAAGCTATCTCGCATCAACATATGCAGTTTGATATTGCCGGTAACGCAGTTAACCTTTGTAGGACAATAATTGGAGAAATTCTTGCCGCGAACAACGAATAGACTTTCTACCGAGACGAAGGTGGTAAGGTGTTGTAAAACAGTTTGCTACGTTCTCTCTCTCTCTCTCTCTCTCTCTCTCTCTCTCTCTCTCTCTCTCTCTCTCTCTCTCTCTCTCTCTCTTTCATGCACGCGAGATAATTATACACAAAGTTTAATGCGTTTGGAAGCACTGCAACTTTTGCCAGTAACACCGACGTCATTAAAATTACACGGATCGCGTGTCCCATCGCACGCGAAATTCCATTGTAACGCGTTAACGCTCGTATCACGAGAAACCCGAGGACACGAGAGAGTATGAGAGTGTGTTCACGTGTGTATGTGTGTGTAAGAGAGAGAAAGACAGACAGAGAGAGAGAGAGAGAGAGAGAGAGAGAGAGAGAGAGAGAGAGAGAGAGTTACATTTCGTGGAAATGCAACCGACACGTTTTCTTCCGTAACATCGTTAACGTACGCGACGATCTTGTTAACGCATAGATGTTTTGTCGTTGGATGTGCTACCACCTCAAACCTACACACCTCTCGCAAATCCTACAATCTCATAATAACGGATGTAAGTATTAGCGATAATTAATTGCCGCATTACGTTCTCAACATTTTTTCGTCAATTTGTCTTAACGCTAATTTAACTTCTGATCGTAGGATCCATCGTGGCTCGTACAATTCAAATAAAATTTATTTTTTCCCAATAATTTCGACGAACGAATTTCGAGAATCAATTGTTTTATACGTCGAAGATAAAGAATAGAAAATCCTTCCTTTCTGTAATTTTCTCGATGTAATTTCTCAAGGCCCTTCCAGAGATAGAAGTAGGTAGGTAGGTAGATAGGTAGGTAGGTAGGTAGGTAGGTAGGTAGGTAAGTAGGTAGGTAGGTATCTTGTTTCGAGTGTGTCATAAATTACATCGCGATCTCCACTTCTCGTTTCTTCCAATTTTTACGACAGCATCCGATGGCAAAGGTCTTAATCTCGTTCTCGAAGTAACTTCGAGGACTCACCTTTACGTCTTACGTGTTCTCTCGCTTTCTCTCTCTCTCTCTCTCTCTCTCTCTCTCTCTCTCTCTCTCTCTCTCTCTCTCTCTCTCTCTCTCTCTCTCTCTCAATCTATCTATCTATATATATCTGCACACACACACACACACACACACAGACAGACAGACAGACAAACAGACGACAACTCGAACGTATCGAGTAGGAAACTTTGTAAAGCTTCTCTCTCGTATCTACGCATGATGTGGTCGCTTTATAAACATACAAATATCTATCCATAATATCACGGGTACACGAGTCATCGATTTCAAATTATTCGACCGACATTTCCCGCTTTTATCGCGAAATTCTATTAAATGTCGGTGGAAGCTAAAGCGGCATACAAACAAAATAAAAATGAAAAACGAAAAATAAAAAAAAAAAGAAAAAAGAAAAAAAGGTGGATTTTTCTTTTATCGCGGTAATAACACCGGGCCGTTTCGTTTATCCGTTCATTTTAATATAGTATTCTGCGAATCAGATTCCAATCTCTTGGCGTTTATAAAAATCCCCAAACGTTATATGACGACGTATTACGAACGTTTACGACGAGCGATGATAGCAGATACCGATCAAAAACAATTCGTATTTTTATTTATTTATCTTTATTTTCTATTTCCGTAATTTTTTTTTGTCCTTTTTTCTTTTATTATTTTTTTTTTTTTTCGAAAGGTGGCAAATTCGCGCCAAACGTTAATACGGCTCACCGATGACGAACGATTTTGCGATTTCCAATTATTTTAAATTATACAAGAATGCAGGTGGTAGAAGAGAAGAGAAGAGGGTGGGCAGGGGATAGGGAGGTAGGAAAAAAATTCATTAACTCGCTGGAATCGGAAAACGTTTGCCGAAGTCGTGTCCTGGTTTCTCTATACACAACGATCGCATCGTGCCGTGTACTCGATTTAATTGCTTCTCTTTGTAGACGTTCTCGCGTTTTAAACCGTAACCTTATTCCCGACGTCGAATCTCTGTCTCTATTATTTCATTCGATTCTTCTCTCTCTCTCTCTTTCTTTCTTTTTCTTTCTCTTTCTCTTTCTCTCACTCTCACTCACTCTCACTCATATCCACGAGGACGATTCCATGAGGCTTCTTTAAAATCGAAAAGTTCCACGCGCTTCTCGCTTCTCGTTTCTCTTTAATTTCATTACAAATTCAAGAACGTTTCGCAAATATTTCAATCGCGGAAATATGTATATGTTATCGCGTTCGAACGTGAAACCTACATCTCTTTCGTCCATTGATCCTCCATTATGCCAGGAGCGCTAAATAACATCCGTAATGACGTATCACGAAACACGAATAAGAACGTCCTGATCATGATGATGATGATAATGATAATGATAATGATAATAATAATAACAATAATAATAATAATAATAATAATAATAATAATTCGGTGCTGTCCTGGATAATAACGAGCGCCTTGAATATTCGTCGATACTTTCACGTCGAATACGATCCTTTGCTCGGAATACATATTCAATCTCTCTCTCTCTCTCTCTCTCTCTTCTGCTTTTCCTTTCGATCCAATTATCCTTTAATATACTCCAATATTTTAGAGCTTAATACCGTAGCCATGAAGTATCTCTTTTAGAGTTCAGAGAGATAGAAAGAGAGAAAGAGCGAGAGAGAACAAGAGACAGACGGAGAGAAAGAGAGAGAGAGAGAGAGAGAGGTGACACTGTCGATCCTTTGTACGTGTTCCTTTACCTTCGGGAATATACTCGATCCGTGGCTGAAAGCTTCAATGTCTTCACAATTTCTCCGTAATCAAACAAGTCTTTTTTCTTGTTTACCGAAAGAACTGGACGAAGAGAAGAGAAGGAAAAGAAAAGGAAAAAACGTAAAGAAGAAAGAAAAGAAGGAGAGAGAGAGATAGAGAGAGAGAGAGAGAGAGAGAGAGAGAGGGCTTTTTCCAAAGAGCTTACTTTCCTCCTTGAAATCGTATCGTCAAGTTTAATACGGTCCGGCTCGTAAGCCCGAACTTAACAGTGTACCGATGCGGAATTCGTAAACATTAGTACGGATAGCGAACGAAACAGAGAGAGAGAGAGAGAGAGAGAGAGAGAGAGAGAGAGAGAGAGAGACGGAGAGATTGAGAGAGATAGAGAGAGATAGAGAGAGATAGAGAGAACGCTTAGAGCATTGTTTGCACCACAAACTTCATCGTGGTGTGTCACCCTGTGCATCGCCCTTTGCTACTTTGCCGTAGATTCCGATATCCTAGAAATTAGCCTTGTTCCCAGAAACATCAAAGCCGTCTCGTTTATTCTGCTTCAACGTCTCCGACACAGTAACTTTGTCTATTTCCCTCCCTCTGTCTCTCTCTCTCTCTCTCTCTCTCTCTCTTCCTCTCTTTACCTTTCTCCACTGCCATTCTCCATCTGCCTATCTCTGTCATTGTCCCTCTTCCAGGTTATATCCATTTCCCGCCGGAATATATCCACTCAAAGGTCCATTAGAGTTTACGGCGCTCCGCGATAATCCAATAATGTTTTCAATTAACGAACTTCGTTCGGCAAAAATTTCGTCATCCTCCTACCTTCTCTCTCTTTTTCTCTCTCTCTCTCTCTCTCTCTCTGTCTCTGTCTCTCTGTCTCTCTCTTTCTCTTTTCTACCTTACTCCTGCCGGCCTTCCTTAGCACGGATAATATTAACGTTGCCGTATTACATTATCGGTGGAAAAGAACGTTCTTCTCTTCGAAGCTTGGACGTATTCTCGAGCGGAAAAAGCTCGGAACGAAGAGACACTTTGATCTGCCTCGATAAAATGCTCTCTAGCGCGTCGAGATCGATCTTTAGTTTAGAATAAAATATGTAATAGCTATCCTCCTTCAGCTAGCTCATTTTTATGGATATGGATACGGATATTGTAATAAACTTTTGTAAAGTGGAAGATGGAAGTGCGTCCAGTCGTTGCTTTAAATAATTCTATAGATAATAAAAAAATAAAAAAAAGAAGGAAAATAAAAAGTAAAAAATGTACAGAGGAAAGAAGTGAAAGAGTAACCGTTTGAAAAACGTAACAAAATTGAACGAAAGAAATCTTTTTTAAACAGTAGAATCGTAATAACCACGATCGTTATTTACTTTGGATCTTAGCGAAGCAAGATCACGTCCCATCCCACTATCTCTCTCTCCTAAGTTATTTTTCCATAAATTCGAATCGTTTTAAGATCGACGATCTCGAGTGTGCGCGGCTTTAAAAACGAACGACTCGTGCTATATCGGAAATAAGTCTACGTATGTACGTGCGATAGAACTTCCGTTATCTTCGAATGCGAACCAATAGGAAGAATCCTTCAAAAGGATCGTACTTCGTTTGTATCGTATAAACTTTATTACATAGTAGCATGTCTCCACGGTGTTCGCCATTTTATCATATAGTCTGGATATCGTAAGAAATTGTTCTCGTTACGGGTGACTCAGAATATATATATATATATATATATATATATATATTTCTTTCTTTTTTCTTTTAACTTATCTTGAAAAATATATTCCCGTGCACGTTCGCAAATCCTTTCGAGTACTCATAATGGACAATGTAATCTCTCCATTGTACCGAAATAACTGAAGAAAAATTTGAGACTCTGAAGCATTTCTCTCGTCCGTATATTCCGCTTCGTCGATACGGACGAATGGCTTTTCTGAAAGGCGGACGCTTAAATTCAAGGAACCTCTCTCTCTCTCTCTCTTTCTCTCTCTCTCTCTCTCTGTTCATCTTTTTCTCTATCTCTATGGATATCGAAAGATAGAAGCTGCGCTTTCTTTCAACGCAGAACGATCGGCATGGCATCTTTCTGGTAGGACGACGTTAGCGTATAAAAAGGGAATAGAAAGGTATGTTTCTCCGGTACTCAGCGTCCTCACTCCTGTTATCTCTGGCCGACAAATGGAAGCTTTCCGATACGTATGAATATTACAAAAGCGCGTACGGATCGATATGTTCGAAAGTTCGAATGAAAATGATCGACGAGGAATTGTACGGAGGACGCGCGTTATTCGCCGATAATAAAATGCATCCTCCAATATATACACTTTTTCATGCTACTTTTTTCATCCCTCAGTTATAACGCGGAACAATTTATGTGCGGGTGTACGTGTAGATACAAGGGTATACGGTGTATAGATATAAGATATACCTAACTTCTCAAAATACTTCGTCCGTGTAATAATGAAAGTTTCGCCAAGGAAAAATGCCACTTTCCAAGTAATTTTCCATCGTAGCTATGTATACGCATCGTACGTTCTTAGGAGACATAGGGCTACGACGAGAAATTCCTAAACGCTTCTTCTTCTTCTTCTTCTTCTTCTTTCTTTCTTTCTTTCTTTCTTTCTTTCTTTCTTTCTTTCTCTCTCCCTTTCTTTTTTTTTCTTTTTCCATTATAGAATGAGACGAAAGACGTATATAAAAGAGTAAAAATGAGGGGCTCGAATAAAAATACGATTTACATAAATTTCGTCGCCATGCTTTCTCGTACCCCGCCTCGATAGAAGGACGACGTTTTATGATAATTTCGATATCTTACGAGTTAACCTTGTTCTCTAACAAAAAAGAAAAAAAAAAATAAAGAGAAAAGGAGAAGAAAAAAGAAAGAAAGAAAGAAAGAAAGGGCGAGTCCGATACTCCAGAACCCTTCGGCTTTTATTTCGGGCGGACTTTCGCCGACAGGAATAATCCTCGTGAGCAACATTTCCCTCGAGGATATATCCTCGCTCGTAGATCCTTTGGGTAGCCATACTGGCGTTGCTAATCCAATAAACGTTTCTTTTTTCATCCATTTACGATCGAAACGATCTGAGAACTACCACCTTTACTATATTATTCCTTCCATTCTCTCTCTCTCTCTCTCTCTCTCTCTCTCTCTCTCTTCCTCTTTCTTTCTCTTTACCATTTCTATATATCCTTCGCCGTAGGTACGTCGTTTACCCTTCTCGATAAATCTCAATAGAAAATAAATCCTATGGGGTTCATCATTAACATGAAGTAACGGCTCGTTAAAAAAAGGTTACAGCATTATTTCTCAACGCGACGTTGAAACGTCGCATTTGCCGGTGAATATCAGAGACCGTAATATCGCATAACAAAACGTACGAATAGAAATTTTCCGGGAATCAGAATGTAATTGCAACAACGACAGAAATTCCTGTTAAACCGTCAGCCACTTTAACGTCCGTATCAACGACGAGTTGACTCTTTCTCTCTCTCTCTCTCTTTCTCTCTCTTTCACTCTTATTCATTCTACGCTTTTCGCATCCCTGCCAAACAATGTTTGCATTTATTTTAATTTAATATCCCCGTTGAATCGAGTATCGTGTGTTAAAAAGAAAGAAACAGAGAGAGAGAGCGAGCGAGCGAGCGAGCGAGACATAGATAGATAGATAGATAGATAGATAGATAGAAGCTGGTAATAATTTAATAAAAAAGTCAAATCCATGCGAGCGAGTGGCGCGCGCGTTCGGCCGTTTAAACTTGGACCCGTTTATTCGTTCGTGCTGCGAACGCTAATTTAATTTACCTCGACGGTGGACGAAACGTAGGAAATGCTCGACGTTCCACGCGAAAAGTCGGACGACGGCTTATTTTCTATTGTTCCTACAACGTTCAAACGTTGACGAGAACTACGACGACGGCGTTCATTCCGCGACATTTTTCTTCTTTTTTTTACTTTTTTTTTTTTCTTTTCTTTTTCATTTTCCTCCCTCCCTCTCTCTCTCTCTCCCTTTTTCTCTACCTATTCGCGAATCCTTGTACCGACGAGCGGTTCGCTAACGGATTTAACGCGCCCCCTTTTTCGCGTAAATCTTAACGCGTATTTTTCCTATTCCCGCCGACCATATTAAAACACTCCGACGTTCCATATATTTCTCTCTCTTTCTCTCTCTACCTCTTTTTTTATTTATTTAATTCCTCTTCTTTGTTTTTATTATTCTTTTTTTCTTTTTCTTTTTTTGTTTCAGTCCTTTTTCTTTATTTTTCTTTTTCTTCCTTCTTTTCCTTTTTGTTTTCATTTTCTTTTTTTTTTTTTGCGTCGCGCTAACGTTTGTCTTCGCACGAATATTTTAACTCGCACTTTAATGTCCTAACGTGAGTCTACCTCTACGATATCTATATCTATATACGTATACACCGTCTACTTCACTTAGCCCCTTCACTTTGAGAAAAATATATACGAAATAAAATGTTTATTTCCTTTTCATTATTAACTCATTCGAACTAAATATGTACACACGCACGCACGCGCGCACACACACATATTATTTATTTATCCACAATCGATAAGCCACATCCTCTCCAACAGGATGTTGGCTTTCTTAGGAAACCTGAAACATTAGACGTATGTACTTCTAAATTCAATGAACGTATCGAAGCAACTACGATAGAGATACCTCTTCTACTTCCAAGATTCCCAAGCTTTTCTCTCTCTCTCTCTCTCTCTCTCTCTCTCTTTCTCTGCTACGCTCTAAAACGACAAAATAAGTGCACTCTACGAAGTTGCCCTTCGATTGGTCCAAGCAACTTTTATTTTTACTCGGCTAGGTCGATATCGGATCACGCTTGGAATGCAGCAAGCTTTCTCTCTTCCCTTTTTCTTCTTCCTTTCTCTTACCAACCGAACCACTTTTGAAAACGGAAAGAATTCGCGGTTCTCATATTCCGCGCTTGGCTTTGCTATTTCTACGCATCTAGATGTGCAAAAGGAAGAAATAGAAGAAGAAAAAGAAGAGGCAAAGAATCGTTGGGAATCGAATCTTTGCGATGCAGCCCACGTAGAAATTCTCTGAGGCTAACCCTCTTACCCTTTCTCTCTCTCTCCCTCTCTCTCATCTCTCTCTTTCTCTTTCTCTCAGCGTCTTCCTCTCTTTCCCTCTTTATTTCGATTCGACTTATGCGTCGTCGAGGACACCAACGACGGGTGACTCCGACGGGCGAGGAGCTCTCCCTCGGGAATACGTTCGCTCGTGCAGGCCCTTGAAACTCCTTCTGGGTGATATGCCGTTGCCATTCGTAGTCACTTCTCGTCACGGCGCCTTCAAAGTCTGCCACTGACGGAATGGAACGCACTAAGGGCTGTCTCTGCCATCTCTCTCTCTCTCTCTCTCTCTCTCTTTCTATCTTTAGCTTTGTCTCTCTTATAGTCAACCCTTCACGGATCCTCCCTTCCACCGAGTACTTCGCGCACGCAAAAGGGTCGCTCGCGGGTTCTACGAGGGTCTTACTACTGGTGTAGACGAACTTGCGTTACTCCAACAAGTATTTTCCCTTTGGCTAATTTACCTTTCCATCGCTCTCAGTCATTTCTTCTTCTTCTTCTTCTTCTTCTTGTCTCTCTCTTTCTTCTTCTTCTTCTTCTTCATTTTCCACCACTCATATTTCTTCTTGTTTTTCTTCTTCTTCTTCTTCTTCTTCTTCGTCTTCTACCACTCACGTTTCCTTTTCCTTTTCTTTTTCTTTTTTTCCTTCTCTTTTTTCTTGTTTATCTTTGTTCGTACGTTCGTGAAAAAAAAAAGAAGAAAAAATCGCTGATAAAGCGATAAACCTGCATTTCCTTTCGGATAAGTAAATAAGTATAATATTGAATCACAAAGAAAAAAAAAAAAAAGGGAAGCAAGCTATAATATTCCGTTCAACGAGATGAGTCTGGAGATGTAAAGAAATGCATATGACGTAAACGAGATCGAATCGGGAACGTATTTATGATCTTCGAATATCGTGCAACGCCTTTCCCAAAGAAAATCAAAACAAGTCTTCCTAACAATAGAATCTGGGAAAATTCACTCTTGAATACGATTATTGACCTCGAAAATTCCTAGTCGATAGTCGAAGTGACCCTGTCTTACGCTTACCCTATCTTAACGCTTAACACTATATTTACTAAAGTAGAAAATGAATTCATGATCAGGAAGGAATTGGAAAAGAATGTGTAAAATTGATAAATAATTGGTTCGTAAGTATTATCGAACGTATTCGTATTTGTTTCTGCCCCTTTTTTTTCTTCTTACTTTATTCAACGATCATTCGATATTCATATATTTTTCTTCGCTACGTGGCTCGAGATTTATTATAATAAATTTTCATTCTCGTTCGATTCCCTCTCTCTCTCTCTCTCTCTCTCTCTTTCTTGTTCGGTCGTTATAACTTTTCCTACAACGTATTAACTACCGCGTAAACTTTCGCGTGCTTTCATTTATAATTGATTCTCTCTCTCTCTCTCTCTCTCTCTCTCTCTCTTCCCCTCTTATGACACTAATGTCGCTATACAAATCACAGGGTACGCGTGCTCGAGCATTGTCGAGAGTAATCCAAACGGGAAAAGTTCGAGTTTGCGTTCGTACGACAATCCTTCTCAATTTTATTCAGTTACAAGGTTCCTAACAATTTTATCTCCAAATTCAAAACAATGAACTTGTTTTTTTTTTCTTTGATCAGAATTTTCGATACCTCGATACGAACATTCTAGTAAATTCGAACGTGTTCAAATATATATATATATATATATATATATATATATATATGCGTGTATGTAAGTACACATGCTCGAAAAAATATGATCGTCGAACGAGTCGAACATTATCTATATATTTCTTTCGATTGCCGAATGGACTCTTCTCTTTTTATGTTTTCATACATACACATATATTCTTTTATAATGACTCGACATCGGTCGCAACAATTGTTAAACGATAACCGCACTTCCGGATACCGTGATTTGAAAAGAAGAGTCACATTTTCTCTCGACGTATTTCACGAATACGCACGCACGTACGTACGTACAAAAATACGTATAGATGACAAACAACAAACAGGTATACATTGCTCCTATCATTTGCGGTTTTGCGTGGCAGCTATACGCGCGAACGCATCTCCTCCGTATTCCGTTGTTCTCCATTCATGCTCGTGTCCATTCATATTTTTATTCGCGTTACTCTCTCTTTTTTTCTTCCCCTAACAAACACAAAGAGCAACACGGTACAATACACAAGTGGCCGGCGAATCGATCGATTTCGTGCTCTACCGTACCTACCACTCTTTTATCGGCTGTTACGCGATTGCGGTGGCAGACTCGGCCGAGTTATGTTTTCCTTTGTACCGGAAAGCTTCGCACGATACGTGCAACCTGCTTCAAGGCTTTTTTGAATGCGCAGCGCTTCTTTGATTATCGTCGACCAGCGTCTCGCTAAAAACGTCTCATACACGTTCGACCGTCAACGATCTTCTTCCTTTCTGCTATATACTTTTCTTTTTTTCTTTTGCTTGTTCTTTCTTTCTTTCTTTTCCTTCCTTTATTCTCAGCTCTCTTTCTCTTTCTCTTTCTCTCTCTAGCTGATTTTTATCTCGTGCGATATCCGTATATACGTTCCAAAGAATGATAATATTCGCGAAAAGTTTTAATCTGACGTCCCCTTTGTTAAATTTCCAATTGTCTACCCATATAGAAACGTTTAAATATATCTGAACCAATTTGATCCACTAGAAAGAGAGAGACATACACACACAAAGGGAGAGAGAGAGAGAGAGAGAGAGAGAGAAAGAAAGTGTAGGAGAACTAGGTCGATCGCTCTTTCTCTCTCTCTCTTTTCTTATTTAATGACGTTCGCTCGATGTGTAATCAAGAGCTTTAAAAATGTATACACGTACGTTCCACGATTTGCTATTCAACGAATGTTGATATTTTGTCCTCCGGATGAACTCATTCTTTATCCGATATCTTTTTATATTCCTATCGGTAAATAATAAAAAAAATGATATAAGTATTTACATACGTTTCGATGTATATCACTGATACTTATGTGTTATCGATAATATTTATGAAACGAAGGAACATCGTTTTAAACAACGAAACAAGGAAATAATGTATCTAGTTAATAATGTACATATGTACGATTCCGAAAGTTGATCCTTGCTTTCTATATTTTCCACGTATACATACATACATACATACATACATACATACATACATACATACATACATATATATATATATATCTACGTATATATACAATATTGGTATTCCTCATTTTCATGCATTCTCTTCGATGCAACGTTTGCACTCCGAACACGATCTTCGCTTTCGTTGCAGTCCCTGCATCCCTCTCGTTGCCGAAGAACAGGAAAATGAAGGGGTGGGTGAAGAGGTAAAAGAGAACGACGACGAAGCTTCCCTTTATCTCTGTGATATTATCGCGATCATCCTTCGCGTCGAAAAGCACCGTCGTCTCGTTCCCTCGTATTTTCCTCCTCGGTATAACTAGTTTCGCGCTTAATCCCAAACCCGATGACAAGCCACGTTGCCTCTCCACCTTTCCTTACCTACTACACCCCTCCCCCTCCCCCTCCCCACCCCCCACCCCTACTCTCCTCTCCACCAACCCCGTTCGCTTATAATCTCGTTGTATATTTATGAATTATGAAAGAGGAACGCCTCCTGCCTATCTTCCTTCTTATTCGGTCCGTGTCGAAAATAATGCAACTTCAATAATGCTTTATAATCTCCCACAACTTACTCCTTTTATCAAGTACACCTTGGAATCGGTCTCCGATAAGAGCGATGTAAAAATAATGTGAAAAAAAATGTAGAAAAGAGAAAAAAGAGAAAGAGGGAGGGAAAGAGATGATGGCGCTTAAGAATACTACTATATTTATCTACGTACGTATTAATTTAACAAGGAGGAAACAAATGTTTTCAAATTATCCATCAGCGCGTTACGTCGACGAAATATTAATTAACTAAATTTCTCTGTTTCGCGACGACATTGGCGAACGATCGTCTCGATTCCGTATTAGAATAGAATCCTAATTTGTATTTTGTATTTCGATTATGCTCCTGCACGGACACATAGATAAATACTTACGTAAGTATATATATATATATATATATATATATATATATATATATATATATACACGTATACATATTTTCATGTCACGTACCGTACGATCTTTTTATACAACGTTTCATTTATTCGCTTCGTGCTTATCAATATTTTTAAATACGAGAGTGGAATTAATACAACGATCGATTTATTTATAATACATAGTATATACTCGCCGACCAAGTCGGTGAAATATGAAAAATGAAAAAGAATATTATACGAATGAATGAATAATACCGTACGAGGGCACGCACGATTTTAACGCGATATGTGCGATATGAAATTTCCTTTGAGAACGTCTTACGAAAGCAACTCATAATCGAAAACTGATAATGGCTTGCACGTATCGATCTAACGACGATCTAATTTTGGTGGAAAAATAGTCGGTTTGTTTATACATTCAGATTAAACGTTGCTCCGATCGCCATCGAATTACGTGAGTTCAAACCGGACTCGTTCAATTATTGACTCTCTCTCTCTCTCTCTCTCTCTCTCTCTCTCTCGCTCTCACCCACCTTTTCGATAGATGCGGAGAATTTAGCGAATTCGATTGCAAACTGAACTATCGAACAGGGAACGAGCGAGCGTGCGTTGCAGTCGTAAATTGACGAGAAATCGAGAATGGTTATGGAATCGACGTCAAAGAGAGAAAGAGAGAGAGAGAGAGAGAGAACATTCGATAAAAGCTTTCTTCTTTTCCCTCCTCCTCCTCCTTCTTCTCCTTTACCATCTCCTCCTTCTCTTTCTCTTTCTCTTTCTCTTTCTTCTCTATTTCTGCTACGATAAACCGACAACGCGTCGAAATATCGACGAGCTGGAATCCGCTCTCTCTCTCTCTTTTTTCTCTCTCCTCTCTTTTCCCATCGTTGGCGAAAAAAAAAGAGAAGGAAGGCGAAAGAAGGAAAAAAAATAAAAGGCAGAAAGGAGAAACAAAAATAGAAAAGCGAAAAAAAAATAATAAAAGCAAAAGAAAAAAAAAAAGAGAAAGAAGATAAAAAAAAATAAGAAAAGAGAAAAAGGCGGCCAGCCCGCGGAAAAAGTTTCGATAATAAAACTCAATACGCTCCAGGTTTTTACGGCTACCCTTTTTTTTTTTGTTTACGCAGCTTCTATGAAAGCGCGTTCGTTCGACGGGTTTGTTCAAAATTTCGACGCAATCGCGCTGCACAAATATTTCTACTTATCCTACGATCGTTCATCTTTCTCTCTTTCGTTCTCTTTCTCGCACGTATATACGGACGGACGGACTAACGGATGAATAGATAGAGACAGACAGACAGACAGACAGACAGACAGACAAACACACACAAATGCATACGTTAACTTTCTGTATTTTGGGATACAAATTCACCTACTTCTCCTTTCGCGTTCTCGCCCGCCGAACAAATATTATACTTTCGCCAGACTCTAACCACCATCGGCAATATCACGGTGACGCCAAACATCACTACTTTTTTTTCTTTCCTTTTTCTTCTTTCTCTCTCCTTTTTTTTTTTTTTTTTTGTTATATAAATAACGCAAGATATCGTCACGCGTTTTGCAGGTTGCGTTTGCCTTCGGACATTTTTTCACGCGGGTACATTCGTCGATTATTACGGACGATTGATCGAACGCGTGCATCTATTTTCATCGTTATTTTTTTATATCGCCTTGCGAATCTAAAGAAAGTAAAATGAGTAAGAGTAAGAGTAAGAGTAAGAGTAAGAGCAAGAGCAAGAGCAAGAGCAAGAGTTAGAGCAAGAGTAAGAGTAAGAGTAAGAGTGTGGCAACCAAAGGGGTTGGGATAAGTCGCGATAGGAGGTCAAGTGGCATTCTTTGTGAAATTACTGAAAGGTTTTCATCCCCAAGCTGGAAACTGGTCTACAAATATAGAAAGTCAAAGGGCATTCGTGCATTCACTTACTCGCGTCCCTTTTTCGCTCCGACCACTTAAACTTCCAGACCAGCGAGCGAGAAAAATTCCCGGCTTATTTTCTCCCGCTTCTCTTTTTTTACTTTTCACTTTCC
>NC_057694.1:7616242-7636242 GCF_014466175.1 Vespula pensylvanica
CCTCGCCACCCTCCCCCTCGTCTATCCCTCACCAACGTCGACATTACCACCACCATTTCCACTCTCCCCCCACCATCAATAAATATCAACAGTTCGTCGTCTCGGTCTATCTCCGCTATTGAAATAAATCTTTGATAAATAAATAAATAAATAAATAAATAAATGGTATTAATGATCGGCCGACTTTGATTGGACACACGCTCCTCGCTCGTTCGTTTTTTTAATATGAAATGAAAATGCAGAAGCACGACGAGCGAATTTCGCTGTTAAATTTTGATATTAAAAGGAAATATCTAATAAAAACGAAATATCTATGAAGCGTCGAAATCGATCGAATGATTCAGCCCCGCGTTAAAGACCTTCGATTTTACATTTCTTTTTCGTTCGTTCGTTCGTTCGTTCGTTCGTTCTTTTCTTCGTCCAAGGATTTTCCGAGCCCTTTTTTTCGACGGAAGATAGCCTCAAGACCGTCGACGGATTTTAATTGGATATCGTTTTTCAGATACGAGAACGTCGAACAAACGACAGTAAAATCGAATAATAAGTTTCTTCTCTTCATAGAGAAAGATAGATATATAAAGATAGAGAGAGCGAGAAAGAGAGAGAGAGAGAGAGAGAGAGAGAGAGAAATGTCACGTGGCTAGAGACTTGGTAATAAAAAGAAATTCGTTTTATTTGACAAGTCGCGCGTGAAAGTCGACTCTTTTCGGCAGTCATCCCTCCAAGAACGAAATTTTTCTTTTCCAAACTCTCCGATGCTCTTTGTAGCTCCCTTCTGTATGAAGTCAGGAATAATAGGAACGAAGAAAGGATGGAAGGAGAGGGAAAAGAGGAGGAGGAGAAGGAGAAGGAGGAGGTTGATAGGTAACTTGGTTCGTCGTCGATCCTTCATCGTCACGATCGAACAACGCCTAAGTTTTATCCCTCGACGGGCAGCTTGTAAATATTTCTCCCTTTTCGATAGGGAATGAAAAATGAGAAAAAATGTATAAAGAGAGAGAAAGAAAGAGATAAATTAAATCGACACGCTTCAAAGAACCGTAGATTCTCGAAACGAAGGAAGATCACCCGCTTTATCCTTGGGAAACGACGTAGAAAGGGGTATGTTCGAATAAAATGTACAGACAGAAGATAAAATTGATTACTTGACCGATATTGCAACCTCGGCGTTGCTCTATGCAACGTATTCGATTTCTCCTGATCGAATGCTTCCAAGTATTTATTCGCTATCCGTCAGAAGTTGCTTACTATACCACAGCCTGCTCACGTTTTCCACGTTCCATTGGCATCGATACTGTTATACGTTTCCTCTTTCAGACCTCTGTTTCCGTGCACCGCTGATAGAGGGTTTCTCTTTTTCTCTTCCTCTCTCTTTCTCTACGTTACGAAAGAGAGGAAGAAAGAGAAAGACAGAGAAAGAAAGACAGACAGAGAGAGAGAGAGAGAGAGAGAGAGAGAGAGAGAGAATACTATTGGAATGTATCCTTTCTCATTGATGGATTTTCTTTCCTCGTTCTTTTTAATTTCTTTTTCCTTCCTCCTTCAATGACATTGAAGTTGAATTTTCAACAATGGAAGTCCCCTTTTAACTCGGACACGCTCGTACGATGAAAACCGAGCACGAAGAGAACTCGGTCTCCCTTCTTTCCTGCGCGACCGGCAGCACGCGAGTATTTTATTCTTGGTCACGTGCGAGAAGATATTTATCGGAAATTTACCGAAGCTACCCGTGTGCTACGAGAAAAGACGAAGCTCGACGTGCTTCTAAAGTTGTGTGCTTTGGCGTAAAAGAGAAATTGAGAAATGGAGAGAGAGAGGGAGAGAGAGAGAGAGAGAGAGAGAGAGAGAAAGAGAGAGGAGTGAAAACGGTAAAAGTGCGAGGAATCGCGTGGCACCCTCCCTCCTGCCTGACTAACTTCAAAGTGTACTGCAATGCCTTTTTAAACGACCGAGGCGTCTCACGTTCCTTCTTGATTTTTTAATGCCCAATGTCCCTGGAGTACTTAAAGGTTTTATCGATCGCGTTTTACGAGAACGTAACTTTCAATGTCCTGTTAATTCTCAACAATATGGCGTATAATCTGATACTTTTAGAAGAGGATAATCATATTTAAACGGATATGAAAAATATAATGTGCTTGTATATTATATATCGATTAAAAAGATTTTTCGTTTCTTTCTTTCTTTCTTTTTTTTTTTTCCAAAGACAAATCTGTCGAAAGAATTTTTTCAAGGATCTTTCACCCTCCGAACCTCCGAGTCGTATTGGCGTACGGATAAAATTCGCAAAACGATTAATCTCCCCTTTTGCTTTTATTCGTACCTTTTAAGTCGTCCTTTATTTCGAGGTCTTCGTTCAAAGACATCCTATTGCTAGAGCCAGCCAAAGTTGGCACGTTAAATCGATCGCATGGTGAATCGTTTAGCGTTGCTCAAGAGATTGATTAACCTCCCGGCTCAGTACCGATATAACAAGTGCCTCTGCCTCCGGAACATCTCGATTTACATGACGATGGGAGAGAGAGAGAGAGGGAGGGAGAGAGAGAGAGAGAGAGAGAGAGAGAGAGAGAGAGAAGGATCGATCGTGGATGCTCGAAGAAAGATTGAGAAAATCTCGAGCCAATTTTCCGACGTGAATACTCTCCCTCTTTCTTTCTCAACTTTTATCTAACATAAAGCAAAATAAACGAGCGCTTGAAAAATGATATATAAAAGAAAAAAGAAAAAAAAAAAAAAAGAAAAGAAGAAGAAGAAAGATAAGATCGACCAGAGAATATTTATCATAGGAATATCATATAAAATCGATCCGTTGGAAATCGTAAATCGTTTAACTTGAATTACGAGGACGAATCGCCAATCGACTTTTATTTTAAACGTAACCGGCAGATTACGTGCATCCGTAGGAGAACGAAATGCGTCGGTTTCCTATTTCCGGATACGCGACCGTGGCAAACTTGCTTCGGAAAGATATAAAGATAGATTTATACTGCATTTACGTTCCGAACGGTTGATATCGGACGATGGACATTGGCGTACGGGGTTTTAAAATCGCAAGCTGTACGCTCTTCTCTCGCGAATGGAACGTATCCTCGATACGATCATTCGGAACTTAGGTATTTCCAGATCTTCCTTGAACTATCACTGAAAGAGAGATAAACAAGATAAATAGAGAGAGAGAGAGAGAGAGAGAGAGAGAGAGAGAGAAATAAAATAAACGTATTCTACTACTTTCTCTCCCTCTCCCTCGCTGTTCTGTCTAGATTTATCAATTCGTTGCTTCTAGCTTTATATTACACCACGGTAACTCCCAAGTGAAAACGATTATATACATATATGACTTTAAAGGCAACGTGAAATGATAATACGCTACTTTTTCATCCCGTAACATGAATTTTGATAGTGTAATATAAAATGCGGGCGCGAAGGCAACGATATAGTCGGAGAGTTTTAAATCCTAATACCAGGCACGTTAAGTACTCCAACGGTGTTTTAACTTTCGCCTTTTCATATCTCTCTTTCTCTCTCTCCCTCTCTCGTTGAGCTTTATCTCGTTCGTCGGGAAAATCGTGAACCGAGTTCCCGCACTCGTGGACTGCAAACAAATCGACGTACGTACGTATGTATCTTTTCACGCGATAATCACAAAGTCATAGCGCGATTAATATTCGAACACTGTATACGATCGCGTCCAGAGTTCGCGTTTGGTTTGTTTGCCGTGAAAAGCGTAGAGAGGAATAAAATGTGCGGAAAAGCGATCTATCGCTTTTCCAGTAATGGATGTGTCGCATTGTAGCGACACTCATCCTCGAGTGAGATAGGTATATAACGAACGACACACATCGCTAACGAAAACCATTGCCGATTTCTGAGGGGAAATATATCCGCGCTAATAAATTTCTCGGATAACGTGTTTTATGGTTTAAACGTTCTCGCTTATCCCGTTGATCGCATCGTACCGACCGGAAGCTCGACGCATCCGGACGCGTCCAGGATGTTTGCAAAGTGCGTTGGGAAATAGGATTTTCTTGTTCGATTTGGATACATACGCTTTTTCGGATTCCCGCTGCCCGTATTTTTCTTCGCTTTGACTTTTCGACGAACTGCAACATCCGGGAATACGATATCATCACGGATATTTTGTCAGAGACACGCGCTGTAATTAAATTATTATTAATTCGTGCGGCTCGTTCGAACGCGAAGCGTACACCCGCATGTATTTACATACGTAACGATAGATACACGTGAGAATTAATGCGAGAGAGTAAGCGAATATCTTTTTTTCTTTTTTCTCTTTCTTTCTTTCTTTTTTCTTCTTTATATATATATATATATTTTTTTTTTTCAAAGTTTTATCAACGAGAAACCGTGTCGAACATTTAATATAATAAATCCAGCTTGCGCCGTTCCCGTGTCCATTTCTTTTTCTATCTTTCCCTTTTATCCTCTTCTATCTCGCTAACACTCTGTCAATTTCATTTTAAAAGCGAACGATCGCATGGATAAAACGCTTGATAAAATAATCCTCTAAACAGCATCGTCGGCTGCTCTTGTTTGGAGTATACGAGCCATCAAGAATCTTTTATTCCGTAAAACGTTTAATCGTCTTTTCGTCGAATATCGTAAAAGTATCTTAAAAGCTCTTTTTAATAATAAATCGATTTAAGAATCGTACGTTCCTCGTAATTATTATTCGCCATCGAGATATTCGTCGAAGTGGAAAAAGGAATATCGCCGACACCGGGGCATAAAATTCGGCCGAGATCGAAGTTGAAAGTTCCGTTCGGATAGAAGTAAATTAGCCGCGTCGAGTGTCTCGCGAGCACGAAAACGCTTTCGAAATCGACGGATCTCTCTTTCTCTTGAAATCGACGAGCGATTCGGAGCTTCGAATCGACCCAGCCAGCCAGCCAGCCAGCCAGCCAGCCAGCCAGCCAGCCAGCCAACCAACCAACCAGCCAGCCAGCCAACCAACCAACCAACCAACCAACCAACCAACAAGCCATCCAGCCAGTCAGCCAGCCAGTCATCCAACCGGAAAAATATAACGCGTCGCGTTCTTCCACGGTCGTATCCGAGCTACGTGTCAAAACGCGACAGGATGCATGACAGCTCGATCGTATTTCACGGAGTGTTTTTCGAAAAGCGTCGAAAAGTGTAACTATGCCGTGTAACCGAGCGAGAAAGTGTATATACGTGTGCGTTTGTGTGCATGCGAAAAAGAGAAAAAGAAAGAAACTCGAAGAAAATCCAATCCGGATGTCGGTCTATCCTCAACTTTTCACCGTCTCTTTTGATCTCCGAGATCTCGAAAAGGGATACCATTTCGAAAGTGGTAGATAGGCATCGTCAGAAACGTTCTTCCGAAACTTGTATCATTTATGGTCTCGGGATCGTGACCTCCCGTTATCTTCCGTTCGTCCTTCTGCTCGACGAGAGATATCTCCCATTTTCCTCGGAACAATATCGCTAACTAATTCGATCGATACGCGACTTTTCTCATCCTCCTCCTTCTTCCTCTCTGCCTCGCAAAGTTCTTCGCACATATTATACGAAAACGACGAAAGTAGCTAACCCCGTGATGACCTATCTTGTCCTTTTCTCGCCTCGACGAAAATGCTTTCTTTTCTCTTTCTCAGACTGCTAGATAAGTTTCTCTTTCTCTCTCTATCTCTCCATCTATCCATCCATCCATCCATCCATCCATCCATCCATCCATTCATCTACCTGTCTATCTATCTATCTATCTACCTATCTATCTACCTATCTCTTTCCCCTCTCCTTCTTCCTCTAATCGGAATCCTAATCTCGCAGGAAAGGAGACATTATTCTTGAATCGATAAAACTCACATCGTTATACGTCCGTTAAAGAGATTACGAATAGGTACGAGACCAACTGGGAAATAGATAAAACGAACAGGCACACCTATCGTAAAACTTTCGCGATATTTTATCGTCATTTCGACGATTCTATTAAGATATATTCACCGTAACGATTTATTGTCGATCCCACCACTACCACCACCACCACCACCACCACCACCACCACCGCTTCCCGTATAAGTAAGTTCGTTTTCTGTGACGTTGACTTTAACGAGCGTCGTCGACGTGTAAACAGCTCGAAAGCCCATCGAAAACTATTAACGAGATGCCTCGGAGGACGAAGAGAAATAGAGAGATAAAGAGGGAGGAAGGGAGAGAGCAGATAGAGCGGAGAGAGAGAGAGAGAGAGAGAGACAGAGACAGAGAGCGTATACACGTAGAGAGACGATAAAGCCGCAATTTCCAATCTCACGCGTCTTATTATTTTCTCGTTTCCCTCGCATTTACCTGGCGTATCGACTATTCACGACGAGCGAGAATCGATAAACATCGTATGTGTAAGAGATTGAGTAAAAGAGAGAGAGAGAGAAAGAGAGAGGGAGAGAGAGAGAGAGAGAAATACACGTGCAGGTATACCTACGTATCGTGTTATAGATAAAGAGAGAGAGAAAGATATAGGATAAATCTCGATAGTTTGGTTCAGTGTAGTTAGAAGCAGCCAGAGAATCTTTGTTCAGCGTTTCGTACTAATCGAAATGGGATGAGACTCGTAATTAGTTATGGTATACCCATCGAGAGATATCGCTTCTCTCTCCATCCATCCGTTGGCCGTTTGTAATCCGATTTGCCGCATCGAGTTCGGCCGAAAGGCGTCTCGAGAGTCGAATTTAAGGACCGAATTGAAAGCGGAATCGATTTTAATTATCCCTTCGAAATGTTTCCTTTCGACCCTTTCTCTCTCTCTCTCTCTCTCTCTCTCTATCTACCCCGCTTTCTTTCTTTCTTTCTTTCTTTCTTTCTTTCTTTCTTTCTTTCTTTCTCTGTCTCTCTCTCTCTCTCTTTTTTCCATCTACCAACGTCGATTCGACGTCATATTTCACGCGCGATCGACCACGAGATCGGAACGAGAATACCTTTTATTTATACCTTTAAACATCGATTCGAAGGAATAGAAAAAAAAGAAAAAGAAAAAAGAGACGAAGAAGAAAGAAAAGTGCAAAGTACAAAGACGATACTTGAAATTGAAAAAAGGAGAAGTAGATAATGGAATAGAGAGGATAAAGGGGGATAGAAAGGGTGAAAAAAAAATGAACGAGCAATGAAACTTTCGTGAATATGCATGACCAAGTAATTTATCGCGCTTTTCGTGAAAAACACGCGTATACGAAGAGCACGAGGAAAAGTCACGCTTTTAGATTTCATTCGATAAAGAGATTCGAGTTCGAAGCGAGAGCTTCGTGATTAAAAATATTTTTATATCCGAAAGTTCGCTTCTACCTTTTTCCTCTCTCTCTCTCTCTCTCTCTTTTTCTCTTATTTTTTTTCTTTTTTCTACCTTTTTCCCTTCATTTTTCAATGCGACGTAACCCGTAACGAACCTTTTCGAATTTTATCAAACTCGAAAGTAGTTCGTTCGTTAATAGTACTACTTGAGTTTGTGTAGTAGATACGACCGACTTTCCAACATCCTCAACTTCTCTCTTTCCCCTCTTTTGTTTTTCGATGTCACCTTGACTCGAAATACCGATCGTAAGAGAGGAGCGATCGTTTTTCTATCTTCGTCCATTTGCTTTTGTAATTGTTTTTTTTTCTCTATTTTTCTTCTTCCTCTTTTTTTATTGTTTTTACCAAACCTTGCGAATACCAAACGTGTGGATTAAAAAATCTAACGAATTTTTCGATCGGTTCGGTTCGGATCGGATCGGATCGGACCCTTCTTCCCCTTCGAACGTGACTTCCGCGCAGATTGACGTCTATCCACTACTTTGGTACGATTTGCGCGGGCAAAAAATATCAGTTTGATCAGCAGATTACATTGCCACAAAAATATGACTCGGAATTAGGTACGGATCCTACGAAAATCTTAGTTGATCCCTCTCTGCCGTTCGTAATCCGATTTGCCGCTCCGTTTCACGGGAAAGACGTTTCTGAGAGAACGAACATGGGTATTTAAGCTACGGATCTTCGGAGAATGCTTAAAATTATAGTCTTTTCTTTCTCGTCCCTTTCTCCCCGTTCTATCGTTTTTTCTTTTCTTCCTTTTCTTTTTTGCCCTTTCCTTCCTTCTCTCTTTTACCTCCTCCGTTTCTCCGCACGACCGAAGAATCACGGATTTCGAAATTATTACGACACCGATTACCATACGAATTTATTCGTGCGATTTCGAATGATCAACACATCGAAAGTACGCTTCGGCTCTTTTCCCGATTTGTATATTTCGTTCCTCCCCCCCCCTCTTTCTCTTTTTTTTTATTTTTTTTTTATTTATTTCTATTTTTTTTTTTTTCATTTTCATCCGTATCCAAGCGCGAGCGTTAACGAAAACACGTTCAAAGTTAATCTTATAGAGTGAAAGAGAAGAGAGAAAGAGAGAGAGAGAGAGAGAGAGAGAGAGAGAGAGAGAGAGAGAGTAAAAGAACGACAAAGGAAAAATTAATTTCAGAGTGCTCGTCCAATACGTGCGAGAAAAAGAGATCGAATCGGAGGATGGGGATGGGGAAAGAGGATGTGTGGGAAAGAGAAAAAGGGTGATATAGAGAGAGAGAGAGAGAGAGAGAGAGAGAGAGAAAGAGAGAAGGAAAGAGGGAAAGATAGAAGAGACACGAGAGGAGAGGAAAAAGCACAGCCAACACTTCTCGATTCGGGCCAGCGATCACGAGTAATTTGAAACAGTAATTCACTTTGATCGCTTTTCGCACCAGTCGTTAAACGTCCGCTAATGACGCCATTAAAGCGTCATATACAATACAAGTATGCGCGGAGCTACGTTTGTGTTATGCAAAAGCCGATTAACCCAAATATCAGAAAAGCGCTCTCCTCTATCCGAGTGCGCGAGAACATCTTTGATCGACATGAAATTTACATGGAAAGCGGAGAGAAACGTCTTCGATGTCTTTCGGCCTTGATCTTGCTGATTTTCTCGCACGCGACGAGAAGCCTTCCCCCACCCCCATCCATTAGAACCGCTTTTTTCTCCCCTCCCAACTGTTTTACTCGCAACACATTCTTCTAATGTTTTCCGATACTAACATCGTAGGTTTACGCGTAAATCTTTCGCGCATCGTCGAACAATTTATTCGATGGTTCTTTCATTCTTACAATCCCATACATTGCACTTAAAAGTTCAACATCGTCGTTACCATAATAATCATCGTCGTCGTCATCGTTATTATAATAACAGTAGTAATAATCGTAATTCACGGTATATTCGACGCACGATACGATATGCGTACGTTGAAAAATGTAATATAAACAGTTATGATACTAGGTATAGGAAGTTATGAAAATATAAAAATATTTTCTTTTTCTCTTCCCCTTGTCTCCTACCTTCGTTATCTTTCACTAGTTTCTTTTTCGTTGCAATTATAATTAAATTCGCGTCTTATTTACTTGTGCTCTTTGGCAAACATAATTTCGAATATTACGTCGACGTCTCCTATGCCCGGAATTTTTCCGTTCGCTAACTCGAATATCTCGAGTTTCTGGATAAGAAGAAAAAGAAGAAACACAAAACGAAGGGAAAAAATACAAAGAAGAAGAACATGAAATGATTGAAAAACGAAAAAATCACTTCGTACGACTTTCGTGCTCTAATAAACTTATTGCTATCACCGCCGATCGAGTAGCCGGCCTGTATCGCATTCGAACGTAATTTACACAAACGAAGAGTCCTGGCTCTTCGTGAAATTGCAATTGCTCGACACTTAACGAGTTTTCTATCATAAATAAAAAGAACGAAGTCGTTTGGATTCTTTCTCTCTTTCTCTTTCTCTCTCTCTCTCTCTCTCTCTCTCTCTCTCAAATCCGATCGCTCGCCTTTTCAAAGAGCAAACGTTCCTCCGACATTTCTCTGCACTATCCTCGATCATACACCGATGCACATGCACACACGTAAGACAAAATTAAAAAATATCTATCTGGAACTTTAACGTTTATTTTCAACGATAAATCAAATTAATAAACTCGTATTTAAGAGATAGGTATTAAATATTATACCAGCTGTTCGCGCGCGATTGCTTTTGACTTTAATCTTTGTGTTCTTTATATTTCGATAAAATTCTGTCAATCCTGAATATACGGAGGAACTGTTCTCAAAAAAAAAAAATAGAGAGAAAGAGAAAGAGAGAGAGAGAGAGAGAGAGAGAGAGAGAAATGGAAAAGAAAAAATGAAGAAACGAAAGAAGGTAGCGCGATTTAACGCGACGGCACGTTCGTGTCTCGAAACGACGAATCTCCGTTTAATTAGCGCCTTTTAGACGTACGGAAGATAAGACTCGTAATTAGTTACAGAGGTCGCTTTGAGCTTCTTCCTCTCTTTCTCGCTCTCTCTTACTCTTACTCTCTCTCTCTCTCTTCTCGGCTTTAACCCACTCGGCGTTTGTAGTTAATCCGATTTTCCGCCTCGTATACCGTCCGTGTCTTCTAAGAATGTACATAACAGAGATAGAGATAGAGAGAGAGAGAGAGAGAGAGAGAGAAAGAGAGAGAAAAAGGAAAAGGATAGAGTTCGACAACGATGGAACGTCAAAGTCTGCAGCGAGAAAACGCGTTTACTGAGTCGACGACGAGTAGGTGTCGGTCGATGGAAAAAAAAAAAAAGATAGAACCACCAGCACCTATTCTTATCTAAGAAAAAAAAAAAACATAAATAAATAAAAAAAATAAAGATAAGATAAAAAAGAACGACCGTATTTCCGAGAGAAATTTTCGCGCTTCACGCGTGAAACGAGATAAAGGGAACATGCGGTGGAGAGAAACATCAGAGCAAAATACATTTCGGCGTCGGTCCTGAGAACGCCATACCTTCTCTTCCTCTTTCTCTTTCTCTCTTAACCTTCTGTATTCGAGCCACGCGTAAGCCCACCCCTTCTCACCCTAACTCCCTCCCACCCTCTTTTCCCTCGGTGCCGATGAAATTTAACTCGTTCGCGCGTACGAAAATTTCGAGGGACGAGTTTCCCCTTCTTACCGTTTACATTTGAATATCTACCTACCTTATTTCATAGATACACCTATATAAAACTATCATCCCCATCGTGTATCCCACCGAACTCGTGCAGCTTTACCTCTTTCATATCGCAAATCAATCTCGCTCGATTATTCTACTCGATACTCGACGATACTCCTATTTTAAATATGGTTTGACATGACATTTTCGAGATTCGAAAGGATTCGAATCGAATAAACTTCAATCTCGTTGTTTAGTCGAGTAGATACGCTTTGAATGTTACTTTTCCCGAAGAAATCCTTCCTATCTCAGGAATATCGTAGTTACTTACTACTATCGTAGTTTTCTTAGAAAAATCTTCTAGAGTTACGAAAGGCAAAGGCTTCGCGATCGAGATTCGAAGTGCTTCGATGGAAAGTCGAATGCTTTTTCGGTTTCGATACGAACCGAACTCCTCTAGGAAGTTAGCTCTCTCTTTCTCTCTCTATATATATATATCTCTCTCTCTTTTTTTTCTTCTTTTTCTTCTTCTTCTTTTTCTTCTTCCTCGTCGAAATTCTTCGATGTGTATCCCCTTCTGAGAGCTTGGCGTTCTTAGAGGGAAAAGTTCGCCGACGATTAAAGGAGAACGCTTCTCTACGCGATGTCGGCAGACAGAGAGAGAGAGAGAGAGAGAGAGAGAGAGAGAGAGAGAGAGAGAGCGTATCATGTGTCCCCGCTTTCTGGCTTCATCCTCCATCGTTGGTTGCATCGTTCCGAAACGTCAACGAAGATTTTCAGCGTGCCCGTCGTGTTTGTCTCGCCGAGGTCGAGCTTGTTTCGCGGATGCTGACAAATAATGTTCCTCGGCGTTGACGTGCGCCCGCACTTTGTCACTCTGTCGAGAGAGAGAGAGAGAGAGAAAGAGGGGGGAGAGAGAGAGAGAGAGTTAGAGAGCTAATCTCTCGAACGATCGTGCGAAAACCTAACGCGCGATGTTAGTAACGCGTACCAAATATTATCCTTTGTTCTTATACGGGCTTTCTTCCTCCTCCTCCTCCTCCTCCTCCTCCTCCTCCTCCTCCTTCACCTCCTCTTGTACTTCCAGTGAGGGATAGTTACATATTATTCTCGATGGTGTCGAATACATCTACCGAAATATTTTCTATAAAAATGTATAATAAATTGTATAAACCTGTGAGGAATCGATCTTGCAACTTTTAACTGCGATATTTTAAAACTTGATTAATATAAATCTCAAATTTGTTTGCATTTATCGTGTACGTTGGGAGATAGATTGCACGAGTATAAATGGATATATTACAAAACGTATAAATGAACGAGTAGAATACAATTAAATCTCTCACCTCGACTCTCGGTGTGAAAACGAATGTACGAGATAACGATTGCTCGACGTGTCTTTTTCTTTTTGTACGCGACACCTATTTTTACATTATATAATACACACACACACACACACACACACACACACACACACACACACACACATGTAAATCGTTATATAGACGTAATCGCAATGAATATCAATATATATATATATACGTATCGATCGTTCTTTAGATATTTCATTAAAGAAATTTATTTTAATACATCGTATACTTTTACTATACATTCTCCTAATTCCTATCGATCGAAGAAAAAGAGAGTTGATAGAGAGAGAGAGAGAGAGAGAGAGAGAGAGAGAGAAAACGTTCGGCGATCGCCCGTGAAATTATCCCCACCATCCCCTTCTCAGATGAAAAATTCTTCTTCGAGAAACTTCAAACTAATTCCCATCGACAGTAAGTATTCCTCGCGTCGGCGTTAACTCGAGATCGTCGAGAAAACGTTCTCTCTCTCTCTCTCTCTCCCTCTCTCCTTTGCTTTTGCGAGCAAAGCCGAGGGTACTTTGCACCCCGTCGCTCGATCTCTCAGCAGGACGACGCGCTCTATCCTCCTCAAAATTAGCTTCGACGATGGGAGAACGGAGTCACGTCAAAAAGTATACGTCGCACTTTTCCCAGACAAGGACGGAGAAAAGACGTCGAGCGAGAAGAAACGAGCATTCCTTCGTCCGAAGAACCATTTTCGGTCCATTCTCACTATCCCACCCCTTTATTTTCTCTCTCTCTCTCTCTCTCTCTCTCTCTCTCTCTCGTTCTTTCCATGACGATAAACTTCTAATTCCGTGAGATTAAATTTTCTCCCTAATTTACGAGCCTCCTACTATGCCCGACCAATACTACTAAGCTCTCTTTCTTTCTTTCTTTCTTTCTTTCTTTCTTTCTTACTTTTCTCGATATCTATGAGACAAAACGTGTCGATAATGTGATTGCATTTTCGCGAATTTCTTTCTTCCAAGGTGAGAATGAGAAACGAATAAAAAAAGGACAGCAATCGACTCGTGTAATTTGCTACACTCCGAATTAAGATCCTTCTATCTCTCTCTCTCTCTCTCTCCCTCTTTACTACTTGTCTCCTAAAAAAGAGGATTGAACAATAAAAAAGAGAGAGAGAGAGAGGATAAATATCGTCTGACAATCAACCATTCGTATCCAATAAAATTAAATTTCATTTCGCGTTACTTACGTGTAATCGTGACGAGTATTCTCGACTTTTAACACCAAACGATATCTTACTTATTTCGTTTTCAAAAGGACGGCTCTCTCAATCTGTATCGTAATTAAGATTAATCGCGAACAATTTCTTTTCCTTTTCCTACCTCTCTTTTTTTTTTTTTTACGCCTTAGGACGACCATTACGTCCGATTACGATAATCAATGATATTGAAAAGATGTCTTCAAAGGGAAACGAATGGATAGGAAAAAAAAGTATCTGTAAAAGAAGTAGTAATTTCGTGATCAAAGTCTCTTTCTCTCTTTTTCTCTCTATCTCTCTTCTCCGAAGGATGGAGAGGGGGTGCGAGAGAGAAAGAGAAGACTCGTTAAACGACAAGCAGCCGTCATCGACGAAATAAAATCAAATCGAATCAAATGAAATACAATAAAATAAAAGAATCAAATTCTGTCGGGTCTATACGATTCTCTGTCGAGGTCGATAACGATTCGTTCTGCCATCCCTTCTTTTCTCACTTTGAAGTTTACAAAAGGTTCGAGGTAAAAAAAAAAAAAAAGAAAGAAAGAAAGAAAGAAAGAAAGAAAGAGATAGAGAGATAAAGAAAGAAAGAAAGAAAGAGAGAGAAAGAGAGATTGCGAGAAAAGTTTCGAAGGGAAATGGAAACGGTTAATGGCGATGTAAACGACCGATGCACAAAGAGTATGCAATTTACGGGATCGCAGAATGTATTTCTTTTACGTCGGAGCAACGGGACAGATTTCGTGGAGTTATTTTTCATTCTCACCGAGAAAGAAACACGACGAGCCATTTCCCACGTATTCCTCTTCCATTCGTGTGTATTCGTCGAAGGGTGCTATCGAGCGACTGTCGATAGACCACGTTTGTCCGACAGTAAAAATGGGGCTTGCCCGATGTTACCGTCAAAATATAAACTCGCCTTGCAACTAACTCTTTCTGATCTTTGTCTTCCGCAACGCGGACGATAGCTTCTCTTTGCCGTACCACGCGTTATACATTTGTAAGACTTAAACGTGTATATACTATATATATATATATAGTCGTCCATACGTAAATATGTCTACCTAGATGTAAGTAGTAAACTGAAAAGCTTAAATGTAAGATCGAAAGAACGGACGTTCTCTCGCACGTAAATCGTTTATCGTATCTCGCGTGTATCGAACGAAGCTTCAGTCTTGCCTTCTTTTGGCGTTTCTTTCGATAGCTTTCGATAACTTTGTCAAGAAAATTGGGTTACGGCCGCGAAAGGATTGCGTTACGCTAGGCGAATTTCACGAGAAATGGAATTCGAAAAGAAATTGAATTTCGTGCTTCGTTCCTCGTGGTATATTTACGTGAAAGAAGAAGAAAAAAAAAAGATAAAGAAAGAAAGAAGGCAAGAAAGTAAGTAAGAAAGTAAGAAAGAAAGAAAGAAAGAAAGAAAGAAAGAAAGAAAGAAATGTAGATCGCCGTCGTAGAAAAGAACGTCGAAAAATCTTCCGGAAATATTTTCTTATCTCGTTTGGAACGTAGAAGGGAAACAAGCGATGGCGGACCACCAGTTCCGTGGCTTACGACGATCGTCCGATCTTAATCCGATAATCTTCTCTCTTTCTCTCTGGAAACGAGCGAGAAATATCGCGTACCCTCTGACCGAGACACCAAGTAGGTAACCATAGGAATTATGGCCACTCGTCGAGAAAATGTTTCCAAAATCACGCTCTCGCGATAGATACTTAGTTATTCCTACTAAAATTCATCAAAAGAGAAAATTTATGCTTGCGTTTCCATTCCTAGCACGGGCCGTTACTCGTTCGTCTGTATTTTCTACTCGTTGATTCGCAAATCTCTCTCTCTCTTTCTTTCTCTCGCTCGCTCGCTCTCTCTACATCCAATTACGTAATTAACTACTTTTCGTAGTTCGTAAACCAAGTTTAACGTTAAACCTCTTTCCTCAAAATGAAAAGAGAGTATCTAAGGAAGATCGATTCTCGAAAGTCATTCGATATTAGCAACCGACATTATCGCGTGAAAATTAACGCCTAACCCAGATTAGGAATTAAGCGAGTCAGACGAATTCGAATCAGTCCAATCGGAGCTCTTATTATCGATTTACGAAGAGATCTCTCGAAATTCTTTTCAACTTATATATAAATCGTTCGTGGCTGAAAGAGGGGAGGAAGGGAGCGCCTACGTCCTACGTATAATTCATAGATCCCGATTTATAACTTCTCCATATTCCTTAGAGCTCTTCAAGATCGATATCGTTCTTTTTTCGATTGTACTTTTCGAAGGGCTCTAACACTTGTCGCTCGTGCCACCTTCGGATTCCATTGTTTCTTAACTCTCCCCACTCTCCGACATTTCGTATGTGCATTTCGAAGTTCGTCCGAACGTTCTTGAAGAGAAGAACGGGCACTCTAGTCCTCCGAAGTCTTCCGGAAAATACATTTTCCTCTTTTGTAACCTCTCTCCTCGTTTCCTTCGTCTCTCTTTCTTTCTCTCTCTCTCTCTCTCTCTCTATATATATATATATATATATATATATATATATATATCACATGTTTCCCCTTTACGAGATGATCCTTCTCATCTTTCGATGAAAGATTCGAAGAAGTGACTTCAATATGATTCCGAACGAACCGATAATAAACGAAAGAGAGAGATAGTGGAGGGATAGTAGATCGGTAAGGATGAATTTTCGAGCGAACGATCTATCTATCTATCTATCTATCTATCTATCTATCTATCTATCTATCTATCTATCTATCTATCTATCTATCTATCTCGCACGTTCGAACAAATTATTTCTCGAAGCGACTACTGCGCGAGTCCGCTGTTCCTGGAATTCAATTAAAACGCGCATTAATGCCACGATCCTGGCATACGTACGCGAACGTTCGAAAGTGGATAACGATAGAACAGTGGAAGATATACGATGAAGAAGAACGAGAACGGGGACTGGGGTGGGGGAGGGGGAGGAGAGGAGGGGGAGGGGCTAGTGCAAATGATGCACCACGAAAGAAAAATTCTACCAAGTTTGGAAAAACGTTTTTCTTTCTCTTTCTCTCTATCTATCTATCTATCTATCTATCTATATATATATATATATATATATATATATATATATGCACACCAATGCATATATGTATGTACCAGCTACAAATTTCGTTGAACGTACGAGCAACGGATTCAACGATTTAAAAGTCGAATAAAATATGCAAACGACCGGGGTGATAGTTTCGATAGTTTTTTTTAAGGGAACAAGATCGGCCGATTGTACCATCGAGACACGTTGTTTTATACGTTTGTGTCTGTGTACGAGTGTTTTCAACGTTTCGTTCTATCCCGGAGCATGACGCCGAAAGCTTCGTTCGATTGAGAAAAAAGAATAGTGGATGGGGTAAAAGAGTGAAAGAGTGAGAGAGTAACAGAGATAGATAGACAGACAGACAGACAGACAGACAGAGAAAGCAACTTTTTTTCTCATCGACGAAGAAATTATAACGTTGGCAATGCTCGATCGTTGGGGAATATCTCGTAGAATTGTCGCTCGTTTCGAACTTTCCGCTTTTCCTCTCCCTTCTCTCTTTCTCTCTTAGCTTCCCCTTTCTCATGGATGCGTCGTTATCCGGTGATTATTCTTCTTTTTTTCTTTTCGTCCTTCCTTTATCATCATCCTCTCCCTCGTCCTCTTTCCCTCTTTCTACTAGATCCCACAAGAAATTCGACGACGAGTTAAGTGAGATCGAGAATAAATCAAAGTACGAGAGAACGAAAAGCTTTTCGTTCGCGTGTAACGACGACCCTAACGACGCATTCTTCGCGAATAAATAATTAGAAAAGTTCTCGTTGAAGGTACTTCTTTTTTTTTTTCCCTTTTCTAATTCTTCTTTTACTTTATTTTATTTTATTATATCTTTTTCTCCTTTTTTATTTTCTTCCTTCTACTTCGATGTCTTGAAATATCGATTGTCCTCGATGTAGTGGTGGTAGCGGTGTGGTCGGGACTAGGCACGAAAAAATTTTTTGCATGACGGAGTGAGAGAGGTATATATATATATATATATATACATATATATATACGTGTGTATATATGTGTATTCGTGTATAGCGCTTTCCGAAGCAATTAAAAATGTCATCATCCAATTAAAAAGCACTTTACTCGTACAGCAAATGAACCGATAAATTCGTATGGGGTTAAAAAAAAATAGTACGAAAAAGTAGACATGAAAGAAATAAAAAAAAAAGAGAGAGGAAAAGAGAGAGAGAAAGAGAGAGAGAGAGAGAGAGAGAGAGAGAGAGAGAGAGAGGGAAAGAGAGAAGAACTTGCGTTCCGTACTCTTCGCGTACGATCGCGTACTTTAATTAGAAAATTGCGTGCATCCGTAAAACGAATCAAACGTAATACGAATCTGTAATACATAGGTAGATATATATTTGTATGATGGATATGCGTTCGGGTTTACGAAAATAATGCGAAGAATGAACGTACTGGATTAGGTAAAGGGGGAGGTGGAAAAAAAAAGAAGAAAAAAGAAGAGAAAAAATAAAAAACAAAAAAGAAAAAAAGGGAAAATTGACGAATGATATAATCGGTATTATGGCTCGAAGATCTGCGGAAAAATGTACGGGTATGAGAAATATAAAAAGGAAGGAAGAATACGAAATCCGCAAAACGAAAATGCAGATTTCCAAGCTCAGTATAATCGGCAGAGTATAGGGAGAATTAATTAGCGGCGATCCTTGGATATCCGCTTTCGTTCCAATCCCAGGAGTAGAGCCTTTTTTAAATACCGAATTACGCTCATCTCCCTCTCACTCCCTCTCTCTATCTCTCGTTCTTTTTTTTTTTTTCGTTCCCTTTCCTCCCTCTTCTTCTTCTTTTTTTTTCTCTTTTCCCCTATCGAACGAAAAGAAAGAAGCGATCGTCGCATGATTATCTCGAACTTCATTACGATTTATGAAAAAGCTTCCCGAACCACTCGGAGATTAAATTCTTCGAAGAGGATATCGAAAATCTCTACGCTGTATCGTGGAGGAAGATATAGAGAAATAAGAAGAAGAAGAAGAAGAAAGGACGAGAAAGAAAAAGTGGAAGGGCATTTAGAAAGGGTAGTCAAAAGTTAGACGAATCGGACAGATATTTTATCATTTGATTTCAATTTTGAAAGATCGCTGAACAAAGAGAAAGAGATAGAATCTGATAGAGATACAGGACGACAGAGAGAGAGAGAGAAAGAGAGTTTCTATGTCGTTCACTCTCGACTAGATGCCGAACTAGACGAGGATATCATTATCCAATCGGTGAGCAGCTCGGCTGTATCATTGTTGAAGCCCAAAGCGAATAACGTTGGGTGCACGCGAATGATATATTGTTGGCGCATGATTGAGCGCGACGATTGCCGGACGAATGGGAAGCCTCTTGCGCGAGAACACGAGCCCGCTCTTTGATTACATAATGATTTCCCTCTTCCATTCGAAAACTGAGATTCGAACGGTGCCGTTTCCACCATTTATGGCTGTCGACCTATTGTCGATTTCGACCGAATGGCACACACGTTCGCCACTGTCGAAGCTTATTGTTATCACGCTCGTTATTGTTGGAACGCTTTATCTATCTATCTATCTCTCTCTCTCTCTTTCTATCTATCTCTGTATCTCTATCAGTTTCTATCTTTCTCTCTCTTTCTCTTTGTTCGACAATTTTTAAAATTGCAAAACGAAGAGAAAAAATTATTGCTAATACTCAAACTTTCGAGAAAGAATTTCTATAGCTTAGGAAAGTTTATAAATCTCTCGCCATCTTCGTAGACGTCTTCTTCCCCTTATCCTTCCCCTTCTTCTTCTTCTTCTTCTTCTACTACTACTTATACTACTACTACTACTACTACTACCGACTTTGTTCTTATCGTAGCTCTGAATTTAAATGCAACGCGTTTGCGTGGCGGTAATCGTCCGTGCGTTAATCAGATTAAACACGACTCGCGATCCCTTTTATTCGCCGCGAACACCGTGGAAAGAGAAACGTTATCGCGGGCTAATCTCTCCTTTTCTGTGTATCTCTCTCTCTCTCTCTCTTTCTCTTTCTCTTTCTCTTTCTCTTTCTCTTTCTCTCTCTCTCATCGAAAGCTTTCTCATTTTCATCGGATATACATTTACGCCGGGAGGGAAGCGTTTACCAGGCGTTCTTTCATGCATACTCGCAAACAGTATTATCGCTCGACGTATTTTTTAGTCTCTCCCCCAACTTTTTCAAAATACATATGTATGTATGTATGTATGTATATGTGTACGTATCTATGTGTGTACCTACGTATTTATCTACGTATGTACTTATTACATCGAATTAACCAACGAATCCTATAGATAAAAATGCAAAATTCATCGTTCGCGCGCTAATTTCCAACGAAATTTGAAAGCGCGCCGTCTCGAATTCTCCTTCGATCGAAAACATTGA